>NW_010529646.1:21904-60387 GCF_000687285.1 Phaethon lepturus
TGGTACTAATGGTGTCACAATAAAAAGTCTGAGGTCATCAAAAGAGATTTCAGAACTCTGGGACGAATGCTAAAAAATTCGGGAGCAACACGTAGTGTTTCCTTCAGTCCTCTTAGTAATGGGGGGAGACTTTGGAAGAAATAAGGTGAGCCCAGGATATCAAGACCTGGCTCCAGAACTGGTGTTTCTGCCAAAACTTTGATGTTTTAAATCATGGAAGAACTTTCAGGACACGAGGTATGCTGGGACCCAACGGGATCCACCTATCCCAAAGGGGAAAACTTGACTTCGGGGGTAAGCTGGTGAGACTGATCAAGAGAGCTTTAAACTAGAATTGATGGGGGAAGGAGATACCAACAGGATTGCAGAAGGTAAGCCAAGGGTTGGCATGGTATTATTTGAGGGTGGCAATGCTAGAGGGAACATTTACACTGCTCCTGGGAGCACAGAGGGCTCAGGAGCATATCTGAAATGCTTGTACACCAATGCATGTAGTATGAGAAAGAAACAGGAAGAATTGGAAGTGTTGGTTAGTTCCCAGAACTATGATTTCATTGGTATTAGTGAGACTTGGTGAAATGAGTCCCATGACTGGAGTGCTGGGATGGAGGGCTACAGGCTGTTCATTTCATTGGTATTAGTGAGACTTGGTGAAATGAGTCCCATGACTGGAGTGCTGGGATGGAGGGCTACAGGCTGTTCAAGACATATAGTCAGGGCAGGTGAGGTGGAGGTGTTGCACGATATGTAAGGGGGAGGTTTGATTGTACAGCCCTTGCAGTTAGTGATGATGTGGTTGAGAGCCTCTGGGAGAAGATTAGGGGGATGGAAAACAGCAGAGATGTTGCAGTGGGTGATTTACTACTGATTGCCCAGCCAGGATGTAAGCACTGATGAATTATTCTAATAGGCAATTAGGAGAAATTTCTGAATTGGTAACTCTTGTTCCTATGGGAGATTTCAATTTCCCAGACATCAGATGGGAATATCATACTTCTGTGACAAGCAGGTCTTGGAAATTCTTGAAGTCTGTAGGAAATAACTACTTGTCACAGGTACTAGTGAAAAGATGCCCTCCTAGACTGGCTGTTTGTGAATAGAGAAGGACTTGTGGAAGATGTGATAGTAGGTGGCTCTCATGGCCACAGTGGTCATGAAATGGTTGAGTTTAAAATTTTCAGTGTAATGAGAAAAAAGGATGGCAGAGTAGCTACCCTGGACTTCAAGCTAAAACTGTGTTTATCTCAAACCATGAGTTTTCTCACTTTTACTCTTCCAATTCTCTCCCCTGTCCCACTGTAAGGGAGTGAGCAAGCGGCTGTGTGGTTCTTAGTTGCCAACTGGGGTTAAACCATGACAATTAAACAGGGAACTCCTCATGGAGCTCAGGAGGAAAAAGAAATTGGTATGATCTCTGGAAGCGAGGTCAGGCTTCACAGGAAGATTACAGAGCTGTGGTTCGCATATGCAGGAAGAAGACCCAAAAGGCCAAAGCTCAGTTAGAGTTGAAACTGGCCAGTGTTGGGTCAGACAACAAGAAAGGCTTTTTTAATTATGTTAATAACAGGAGGAGGTCTAAAGAAAACATTGGACTGACACTTGTTGAAGATGGTCACCTTGACTAATAGGGGTGAAGAAAAGGCAGAGGCATTCAATACTTTTTTTTGCCTCAGTCTTTAATGGTGCTGACAGACCTTGGGCTGCCCATTCCCCTGAGTTGGAGGACCACAACATGGAGTGACTTTCCATTTGTGGGCACTGAAATTGTAAGGAGCCAGCTGTATCAGCTGAATGTTCACAAGTCTGTGGGGCCCGATGGGCTTAATCCCAGAGTGCTGAAGGAGCTAGCAGGTGTTATGGCAGAACCATATGGCAGGATCATCTACCAAAGGTCTTGGGAGTCTGGGGAGGTCCCTCCCTGCTAACTGGAAGTTAGCTGATATTCCAGTTTACAAGAAGGATGTGAGGGAAGACCCAGGGAACTACAGACCTGTTAGTCTAACCTTAGTTGCTGGGAAAATTATGGAGAAGATTACACTGGTACTATTGAAAGGCATTTAAAGAATAACAGGTGTTATGGCAGAACCATATGGCAGGATCATCTACCAAAGGTCTTGGGAGTCTGGGGAGGTCCCTCCCTGCTAACTGGAAGTTAGCTGATATTCCAGTTTACAAGAAGGATGTGAGGGAAGACCCAGGGAACTACAGACCTGTTAGTCTAACCTTAGTTGCTGGGAAAATTATGGAGAAGATTACACTGGTACTATTGAAAGGCATTGGCAGAACCATATGGCAGGATCATCTACCAAAGGTCTTGGGAGTCTGGGGAGGTCCCTCCCTGCTAACTGGAAGTTAGCTGATATTCCAGTTTACAAGAAGGATGTGAGGGAAGACCCAGGGAACTACAGACCTGTTAGTCTAACCTTAGTTGCTGGGAAAATTATGGAGAAGATTACACTGGTACTATTGAAAGGCATTTAAAGAATAATGCAATCATCAGGCACAGACAACATGGGTTCACCAAAGGAAAGTCTGGTCTAACTAATCTGATATCTTTCTATCTATCTTAGGAAGTTTGCTGATGATATTAAACTGGGAGGTGCTGTTGACTTTCTCAAAGGACAAGAGACCTTGCAGAGGGATCTGGATAGATTGAAGGATTGGGCTGTGATTAATGGGATAAATTGAACAAGACCAAATGCTGGATTCTGCACCTGGGATGGAGCAATGCTAGGCACAAGTCTCAACTGGGTCAGGAGTGGCTGGAGAACAACCCTGCAAAAAGGTGTCTGGGGGTGCTGGCTGACAACAGGCTCAATAGGAGTCAGCAGTGTGCCCCGGCAGCCAAGAGGGCAAACCACATCCTGGGGTGCATCAAACACAGCATAACCAGCCAGTCCAAAGAGGTGATTCCCTGTATTCAATGTTGGTACGGCCTCACCTTGAATATCGCGTGCCATTCTGGGCCCCACCATTTAAGAAGAATGTTAAGGTACTTGAATGCATCCCAAGAAGGACAACAAAGCTGGGGAAGGGGCTGGCAGGCATGTCCTCTGAAGAGTAGCTGAGGCCAGGGGGTTTGACTAGTTTGGAGAGAAGGAGGCTGAGGGGTGACCTCCCTGCTCTCTCCAGCTTCCTGAGGAGGGGAAGTGGAGAGGGAGGTGCTGAACTCTTCTCCCTGGTACCCAGTGCCAGGACATGGGGGAATGGCTCAAAGCTGCGTCCATCAGGGGAGGTTTGGACTTGACATGAGGAAACATTTCTTTACTGAGAGGGTGATCAAATCCTGTACCAGGCTTCCTAGAGAGGTGGTCAGTGTGCCATGTCTGTCAGTGTTTAAAAGGCTTTTGGACAATGCCTTTAATAACATGCTTTAGCTTTTGGTTGGCCCTGAAGTGGTCAGGCAGTCAGACTAGGTGATCATTGTAGGTCCCTTCCATCTGAATTCTAGTCTATTCCCATATGTGTATGAAATATGCAAATAAGAAACTGGAACATGATCAGATTTTTGCCTTATCAGGATGAAATACTGCCTTATTGTTCCTCAAAGCAATTGTGGCTAGAACCAACGTGTTTTGGTGACCTCACAGTTCATATTTGTACACATTTTTGAAGAAGTAAAATTTTCTCCTTCACAGCATTTCATGTAACGGTGGGAATAATCTTTTTCCCTCCACTTTGCCAAAACCATGAAAGACCTTTCCATTTTCTTTGAATGTCACTGCAAGCAATGATCCAAAAGATGAACTTCACTTCCATCTGCTGGTGAACCTATAATATAGCATGTAGCTGGTTACTGAGTTGTGGTACACTTAGGAGTTAACTGTAGTTTGAATGGAACAGCTATCGTGTTCACTATCCAATAAGCGGTTTTATTTTTTCATAGTGTAACTCACCAACAGAAAAGAACCCTAAGGGCTAGTGAAACATCCAATCTATCTTGTAAAGTACTTTGCCACCTATGTACTGTCAGAATGGGTTGGATTCTATTTATCACAGGCAAATGATACAGATGCTGTTACACTACTGAAGACTCACGTTTCTTCACAGTGAAGCATCAGTACTGCTGAGCCTCTTGGAGTTTTCTGAAGAGCTGGCCATAACTTGTTGGTTGTGTCTTTTTAAGGCTTCAAGACCTGGAATCAAGTTAGTAGCTTGCCTTTCTTTCTTGTTCAAAAGAAAGGTTGTATAGCCTTCTAATTTTCAGTGAAAAACCTTTCAGTGTGAGCACTACATGTTCCGTCAGCATAAAACAAATCTAAATGCATTCGGTAATGATTTTTTTTAGATTAATCAGTATTTGAATCTTGATAAAAATTTTTAAAGCTGGACATACAGTGAAATTGAGTATTATAAAAAACTATTTAGAAAAACAATGTCTGCTGGTATGTCTTCTTTCCAAATCTAATTGTTACAGGCACCGAAGAGTCAGGGCTTTCTCTATTAAGATTTGAGACTGTATTAAAGTCTGTATATCTACTATGAGGAGATGTCATGCATAGCTGTATATTTTAATGTTAAAAAACAGAAAAAATATTTTCTTAGAACAATTTTATTGTGGGATTTTTTTAAGATCTCACACTCAGTTTAAAAAAATGCAATTGCTTTCTGAGTACTAGCATTTAACATTTACATATATCTAATTGTGAAGTCTGGAAATACACTTATGTGGGTAAAAATAAAACCAGTGTAGTTCTTAATAAATACGTGACTCCAGCAGCTGGAGCTGGTTTTAATTTAAAATACCAACTATTCTACAACCTATTTCACATTAAGATACATACCTGGACTGGCAACACTGTGAAACTTCTGATTCAGTGCTTTGCTGTATGGAGAGAGAATTATAGATAATAAGCAAATTTAATTGCTTTGCTGAAGCAGTTCCTGGATTAGATAACACTGAAAGAATCCTCTGACTTTTACATCAGTAAGAATTGCCAGTGGCAAATGTACATCTTGTGGAACTTACTTAGAAATATGCAGATAATGAATTATAACAGATTAATGCACTACATTTGCTATAACCAAATCTGCTTATTTTTACTTCTCTAACTGCCAGCTCTTTGAAGCAACACTACAGGCATCTTTGTTGCCAGTTTTGGTATCCCTTATTGCCAATTCAAAGCAGTGGTTCCCTGCATGAAGGGTGCACATAATGGTATAGAGAGCATTTGTGTTGTCTTAACTGATGACTTGCTTGAATATATCATGGAAAGGCATCTGAACACCTTTAATGCATGCACATATACATTAACATGTCTTATTTATATGCACATGTGTATATACGTGTATATATCTTTATATAAACTTCACAATGCCAAAGAGAATCAATTTTAATGTATTATTTTGCTGCCATATCATCGATCTTGTATGCACATAATAGTAAATCTATATATGTATATGTATGTCTGTATGTTTACCTGTTAAGCTTACTAGGCTGTGCATATGGTGCTTATTTCTGCTGTGGGCATGGATTCCAATTCAAAACTACATTTAGAGTGAAGGTCTTCCTTGCTGCAATTAGCAGCTGATTGTACTTTAGATACTCCATCAGAGACATGCTCATCAGTGCTTAACAATGTGACACTGATGATACAGGTATTGTGTGACAGCTGTAAGTTATCCAGAAGAACGGAGAATTTTTATTACAACTTGGACAACTTGGTGGTAGAAAAAGGGTGAGAACAGAGAGGAGCTACTGTTTCAGGACATGGCATAGGCATATTTTTTTTTTTTTTAATAAAGAAGAGGTCTTAGAAGTCATGATTAATTAATTTTCCTGCATTCTCACAGAGAAGTTGAAGACATTAGGTATCTGATATCCAGCTCAGTTTGTCATTTTTACATAGTTGCTTCTTACTTTTCATTAGAATTTATCCTATCTGAGCAGAACTTCTGCTCTTACAGAAATGATACAGTGTACTACCTCACAGGGACTTGAGTTTCAGAAGCTGTGCATTTTAATGCGAGCAAAACGGAGATTCAAGAGTGAAGTGCTGAGTGCTGGTGTGTTCAGTGGAGAGTCTGGGTGGTGTGGAGAATGGCCAGGTGGTTCAGGAGAATGAAAAGATAATGGGTGCTGTTATGTTCCACTTAGTTTCTTGCTAACTGCTGTCATGATTTCTAAATGTGGGGAAAAGGTTGGCAGCATTTAATTAGATCTGTGAGGAGAGTGGAAGTAATTTTGCCTAACTTGTATGTAGAGTTTTGGGGTTTTTATGTAACCAAAATTCTAACCAAAGACTTCCAGAATCAAAGTTGTCATGCATTGACTTATTGTGTTGTATTTTTTTATATATACGTATATGTGCACTGTATTATATTTTGTTTATACTGAAATGGAGGGAAATGAAAGCCTGTAAAATTTAAGGAGTCCAGCCATGCAAGGTGATAATAGAGCCAAAACCAAACTTTAACTTCAGAGCCCCTGACAGTCCCAATAGCCATCAAATTACTTTTGTGCCCAGGTTTATTTCAGCTCATTTCCTCAGGAGCATCTGCCTTTATTATTGCTGAGAGCATGCAGTAGGAAGAGGATGGTTGGGGTGGAAACTGAACCCTGTCTTGGGAAATGTTTTGCATTTAATTTATTATTTTTGCTAGGCTGTACTTGGAATTGTACTTAGATGTTTTAAAGCCACTGATTGTTGTTTAGGGGCCCTCTTTTAGTCTTTGGAATTAATCAGCATGAAGAAAGGCTTAGCAGTGGGATCAGACTGGTTGACTGGGAGTCCCTTAGGTACTAGCACTGTCATCCTTTCATTTCCATTTCCAGCAGTGGCAGTGCCATCTGGTGATCTTTTTTTTCCTGACACAATTTGAAAGAACCCTAAAGTTGTAAAAATTCCATTGGCAGAACTGCAGCATGCTTTCCAAAATACTGCCCAGGTTCCTCAAAACTTTTTGCTGACAGCTAAAAATTTCTGCCCAGCAGATGGCACGATTGTACAGTGCCTGAGACCTGCTTGGGCATGTAAAACTGTAATTCTCTTAAATTAGGCTTTTCTAGGTGCTATTCAGCTAGTCAATATTACACAGAGTAATTGCTCAGTGACACTTATGCTTCTTTTTCTACACAAAACAGGGGACATCCGTGAGATGTCAGTCAGTACCCTGGGAGGAGATGGTCCTTTTGAACAGTGTAAGTTGTTCAGCATTGTTGTATTCTAAAGTTGAAGCCATTGTGTTTAAACGGAATGGTGCCACTTGGTTTCTAAAATGCAGGAAATGATGGAGGTGGTTTCGGTGGATGTGGGCAATGAAGAGTCTCTGAATGGGGTCTAGAGACCTACTGGGAGGACCCTGAGCTCTTGGTGCCCCTCTCCTGGGAGTTGTACCCCCACACCCCCACTGTGGCCCCTCTGCTAGCTCATTGCACCTCCTTCCAGCTGCTCATGGTCAAACCTAGAAGTTCCCAGAGGGAATATGAAGAATTGTGACTGAGGCAGGACAATGCTTTTTCCTTCTGTATCATTAGCCTCTACATTAGACTGGGTCTGATTCTTTGCCAGCACACCCTGACCTGCAGACATTTGTTTCCTTAAAGGCGTTAGTATAGCTCATTTCAGAATGGATTTTAAAGTTATTTGATAAATAATACCCTGTAAGTGAATTTCTAGCAGAGTTTGTGCACAATATAATTCTGAAACACATCATAGGGTTTGGAAGAAAACTGTATTCTATTGTGCAATTAGAGGCCAATTATGAACTTACATATTACATGTGTAGTTAAAAATGAAAAAACATGATGTTTTTTCCAGTCCTGTTCAGAGGATTGAAACTAAAGTGTCCTAAGGCTTAAATGAAATGAAGTCAAATCTGCTGTTAAAGGGTGTTCCCTAGACGAGTGTTTTTGCTTTGTCCCTTAAGGATTTTGTGGCATGGTTTGGGGGGTTTTCATCTGGGATCTTTTTTTTTGTTTTTGTCTTTATTTCTTTGTCATGAGAACATCCAGAAATGATAAGACATTTAGATTATGAAAAGAAATAGAAGTCCTTCTCAGTACGTTGATGCAGAAATAAACTGCAATGTCCACTCCCAGTCGTGCAAGCAGGCCTTGAACTCTCATGTGTTAGAGTTGTCTCTTCTTACACTTCAAACTAGAAACTTTGAATATGCTTGCATACAGCTTATTTCTTTTATCAGTTACCACTTCTAGTGAGTTTACAATGCTGGCATCTAAATACGGCAATTATAGAAATTTTCGGGAAATTTGAAAGGCTGGTATTGACTCAAAGGTTTTTCAGGTTGGATTGCTCCCTGCTAATGTTTGTATGTGTTATCTACATGGGTCAGGGTTAAGTATTTTGATATTTTGAGCTACTTTATATGAACTAGGGCGTTTAGAAATGTAAAAAATTTCTTGAGGCTAGCATAGACACTTTTCTTCGTCACCTCTGCCCTGTATAGAAAACTTGTGGAAAGTAGAGAAATGTCCTGCGAAAAATCTAACATCTGCCTTACTTTTGTGGCTTTTCTCAAAAGAAATAGGGTGAGAGTAACTCAACAGTGAGTTCTCAACATTGTAATTACTGTCACTGACTCCTCTCATCTGTGAAGATGGATTCAGAATGTAAATGTAGATGCAGAAGTGGAGCTTCTCCAGCTTTGTCACTCCTAAAAAACTCTAGTAGAACAATGTATCTCTGAGCCACATCCCTGCAATTTTTATGGCTCTCATGGAAGATGTCTGTAGAATCTGTGATTAAATTTAAGGAGAAAACCAGTGCAGTTACTACATAATATTTCTTACTGAACTTTCCAGAAGAAAGTGCTTATGCAGATACTGCAAGTCCATGATTGAGTACAGAAGATAATTAGATTTGATTATTCAGAATTATCAATGTCACTTAAATCCCACACTTTGTATTGTCCAGAATTCATTCTGATTAAATCTTATTGCAAGTCTTGTTTAAAAATATGAACTCTGTCAGAAACTGAAACAATCTTATTACTCAGGAATATTTGCTCCTGCCATTGCCGACAATGGTTGTGGAATTCATAATTTAAAAAGACCAAACCTGAAAAAAATGTGATCTGGATATACCCTTATGAAAAACTATCAAATGTCCAGGTTGCAGGCGAGTACTTGGCACTCTCTGATTTTGCCTGTACTCATTACACTGCAGACCAGAGTGTGTTAGATAGTAGGGGGTTCCTGTTCACCCAAACAGCAGGAGTACAGAAGGGGACTTGCACTGGGACAGAATTTACTCTGCTTAGTGAAAAATATAACTGAACAGTGCGCATCAGAAAAACTATTCTCAGTTGCAGCTGTCCAACAGTATCTAATAAGCTGGATTCGTTTTTATGCATTTACACTGCCATACACATGTTTTAGGTTAAAATAACTTAGCTTCTATCAATCTTTGTAACAGACCCTTACAGATCCACTTCAAGGCTGCCTCATCTTGTTCTCCTTTTCTATTAAATCCATGGAAATGTCTTTAGAGGATATTTTCCTAATCTTCTCCTGGATTTGAACTTTGTTTTCTTTGTACTGTACTGAGCTCCCAGTTGGAGGAGAATTGCTGTTGTTTGCTTGATGAGCTGTTCATGTGCCAGGAAGCTCCATGAAGCTGGATTGCTTTCTCCTATAGTTACTCACTCAGCCATGCATAGAAGCTGAGTCTTGACATCATGTCACCAGCTACAAACAGTTAGAAATAGTATTTTGTATAACTTTTAGAATAGTTTAATAAATATTTTGCAAAGACTGGACAGTCCAAAGCACTATTACTAGACATTTTTATGCCAATAAAACTTTATAAAAAGACCACAAATGGCTGGAAGCCATAGCCAACTATCTGGGTGTTTAGATGAGATGTTGCAGCTGGTGTCCCTACCAGAAAACTTTGGCTGACTTGGTTTTGTTCTAGAATGGAGGTCAGTAGAGTTTAAAAGTCAGTTAGTGCAGTCTTCCAGACTGCAGCAGCTCTGCTGATTGATACAGGTCTGCTGACGCTGGGTGCAACCTTTTTCTTGACATAATTTGCCCCTTTGGTGGACTCAGACCCTTTGCCGGGCATTAGTTTTGTCCATCCATCTTTGCTTGCACTATGTGCAGTTCAGCCTTACACACCATAAAAGGGTATTTACCGGCCAATGGCCAACTTTGCTAATGTTGTGCTTTTTTGTATTTCCTGTGAGGATCAAACACAGAATTCTAATGCTTGCTCTGGGTAGTGAAACTAAAGATCATCTTTGTATTGTGCATAGGCCCATCCCTAAGTGCCTTGCTTTTTCTTGCAGAAGAAGCGTAGGTACAAGTGTTAGGATCCAAAAGGCCATCTGGCAAGATGCCATTTTAGAGATTTTATCCTTTCTCATCTAGATATATCTCCATAAGAGCACATAATTGCTGCTTGAATAGCCCTGTTGTTTCTGCCCCAGAAAACTTGCCTGGTGGTGATATAATCAGTGTATGTTTCTTTGGCAACCAGGCTGCACAGCTTCTGCTGCTGGACCTGTTCCAGCTTTTGCCATTCAGTACGGCTGCAGGCACTTGCTCCAAACTGTGTGTTCCGCTTAGGACTGTAGTGGATGTATTTCCATTCACTTCAGGGTACGATGGAGCAGACCTTAATGACTAACGAAAAGGCTACAGCAACAGATAGATTTGCAGGAAAATTTTGATGTAAAAGGTTTCTGATTTCTAGCATTGTTACTGAGCCTCACTCTCAGGTGTATTATGTAAGTTCTTTGATGTAGCTTGCTCGTCTGTAAGGTAGTGGTGTGACAGCTATCTATCTACTGCACTGCTTTTTAAGAGGTGTGTATTTATAGACTGTTTTGAAGATGAAGAAAACTAGTTGGACTGACTTAATAGTTCTTTTTCTTGAAAGCTAAGGAAGTCAGTTTTTTAAATATGTCTTCAAAGTTATTATTAAATAATAGTTTTTGCAGCAGTATAGACATTTCTTTGTGAAGATTTGACATAAAAGACGCTGCATCAAACAGCCTGAACTGGTCCTTATAGGTAATAAAGTATTATTCTCTTCCTGTTCTGCCTAAAAGTTAAAATAATCTCAAAACCGACTGTCCAATTCAGCTTGGAAGAAGTGATACTCACAACATGTGAGTATCAATTTTATTAAACCCTTTCTCTTAAAAGGGAATTGAAGGCAAACATACTGGGAGTGTAAACCACAAGAAAATTAATTACTTTATTTGTACAAAATTTTTTTGAAAATGGTAAAGGTTTAGATAAATACTATTCACTTAATGAAATTGGTTACAATGCACCAGCAAAGAAAATCACAGAAAATGATCATATTTACTTTTCATATTGAGTTTTCACTCACATGTGCCTAATGGAAGAATGGTGTTAGAGCCATTAGCCTACAGAGCTTTCTCCAGTGATATGGTAAATTCAATGCAGAAATGAAGTTGTTACAACGTCCTGAGGAAAGTTGCAGCCCATCCAAAACTGATCACCTGAAAACGTTGCCTGAGTGCTCACAGTTGTGGGACACTGTAGGCAGGCCAGTGGAGGAGCTGCTCAATGTGCAACAGCGATCAGAAATGGCAGTTTGTAAAGTAGTGCAATGAAGGAATTACAAAGCCCTTTTATGGAATTAGATAGTTGGCTATTCCATCTTGAATACAGAGCTGGAAATCTAATTTTCACAGGGATATAGCAGAAGCTGAAGAGTTTCAATAAAAAGGCAGTGACATGACAACAGACATTAAAATCTTGCCCTTACATTTGTGGGAAAAAAGTAAAAGAAAAGCACTAAACAGTAGAAGGATTGTTGTAATTCAAAATGGTACCTTGATAATGAGTGGTTTTATTTTATAAAACATTGCACAAGTCATACTTTCTATTTTTTCTTTTTTTTTGCTTGAATATCCTCTTCTTGTATACAAAGAACTCTGTGATAAAGTGAAGCGTCTAGAGGACTCTCACAAACATTTAATGTTTCTGTGAGAAGATTTTTTCACTTATAAAATAGTGAGTAGAATGCAATTGTGAGAGATATCAGCTTTCATCTTTTAATGTCAATTGGGTCAACATTGTCTATGGCAAATATTATTATTGTAAAATATTTAAGTAACAGAGTTGGTCTTGCTGGTTACTTGTAAACAGAAGGTATAATGTTTCCTAACTTCTTAAAATTAATTCAGTCACATCCTCTCTTTTCCCCAGAAATATTTTTTATTAGATAAGTCATAGTTCTATGCAAATGTGCTTTTCATTGGGGTAAGAACACTGAATATGGTATTAATCAAACTTTTAACTGGGTCAAATACTCAGCTGAACACAAACTGGCTGAAGTCCACTGAAGATCTGCCAATATGCAGATTTGTCCTGCAACATTTGATGAAGCTAAAGTAATACTGCATACATTCTTCAAATTGTGCCCTTCCCCAGGATTGCATACTAGGTGGAATTCATCAGAGACCAGAACAGATTAACTGCTTATAATAACAGCAAAGTACAAACAAACAAACACCACCACCAACCAAGTCATATGTTTTCCTGTTATATTCCTTTTCAATGCCAATCTCCTGTACTGCTTGAACAACCTTGCAGCTGATTAGGTTGGCCATAATAACAAAGGTTCATTACAATAATTTCTTTAAAAGTATAATGTTGTTTTTGGAAGAATAATGTGCCCCAGATGCTGTATGGACAACAGTCTCCACCTCCTTCCAAGGTCGCTTGAAAGCAGCTGTGAGAATATGGGCTCTGGTGTGTAAGTACCTTATTAGAAATGAGTGCAGTGCAGGGAGGGTGAAAACCAGCCCAAGACTAGGGCTTCCAGGCATTACCACAGGAAAGCCAATAAAAAGTATTTTAATTAAAGCTGCTCAGCTTTGCCTTTGCTTGACAAACTTTAAAAATGGATTCCCCCCTGCCTTTCTTTTCCTGATTGCAAGGTAACTGCTTCATCTTTTTGAAAATGCTATTCTGACAATTTGTCACAGTGATGAATTCCTTTTCCCTTTTGTGTCTTACTTGCACAAAGAAAGGAATGAACAATATACATCAGCACATGTGGCATCATGGGATATTTATGTCAACTTTGTAATTAAAGAAGAATGGTAAATGTGGCATGTCACTGTAATAAATTTATTAGAACTGCTAGGGGAAAAAAAAGTCTCACTTTCATGGTTTCTTCTGTGGTGGCCTGGCAAAGATAAAATTTATTCTTAGCTGTATGTTGAAACACATTCTTTTTTGGTAGGGTCTATATGAATATCAATTTTAGGGATATGTATCAAAAGCAAGACAACAATAAAGCCAACACAGAGTTTCTGAAAGCAGCGTTCAAGTTGCAAAGTAAATATCAAGAAGGAGGTGAAATAACTCATGGAGAGTTGGCCTGGAAACCAGTAAAGATATCAGGACCCAAATAACCTTAATCTCGGATACAAATTCTTCTGCTGATCCATAAGGCACAAGACTGTGACATAGGTCTTTTCCAAAATGTAATGATTTCAAATAAAAAAATAGTCACTAAGCCCTCAGGATTGGCTGCAGTCATGGTGGAAATGGTTGGTTTACCTTTATATACAAATGCTAAAGAAGAGTTCTCCAGATGCTCAACTGATAAGTGATTGGGGCTGTGCTTTAGATTTTGGGAAGAGCCTTAATTTCTGAGTTTTTACTTCAAATTAGTGACACTACTTATATATAATTGTTATGTACCAGTTTCTTAATACCTGCCTTTGTCCTCCATCTACCCCTCTAGCTTTCACCGTCATATTTACCACTCTTTGCTAATGTATTGTGGGAGAGGTTTTCAGTTGTGCAGTTACTGCTGGAGAATTAAATCTTGGTGCTAGTGCTCTACAACTTCAACAGAAATATCAGCTTTCCAGCGTAAGACACCCATGTAGTCGTGGACTTTTCATCTCATCCTTGTTGGCCTTTTTGTGCTTTTAGCTTTACACACAAATACAAAACAAGACCCACTGGTGTTTCATAAGATATGTAGTTCATCTTAAAATGGCATGAACTTCCTTCTGCAGCTTCTCTAAGTCTACATACCCTCATGCCAGACATGTGCTGAAAGCTGTCATGTTGTGATAGCAGGAGTGAGTCTCCTTCCTGTTCAGTCTTGCTACCCCATAAGCAGAATGGCATTATTTATCTTTTATAATGGAGAACACTGGCCTCATCCTTAATGAACATGCCTTCAGCCCAGTCCCACCCTCCTACCCCTTCCTTGCCTCAGGTGACTGTGGCAGAGCAGGTGCCTGTTTTTTTCCCCAGATAACCAAAATCTTGTGCATCTGCTTGCTTCTACCAGCTAGGCAAAAGAACACCATCAAAACCAAATAAAAAAAAAATTTCAGTACGGGCACCCTTTCTACCCTATAAAAGGCTAAAATAAACTCCCCCTGAATAGCCCCTGATGAAGCGGGAGCAAACTGAGCTTTTGTCTCTGTCAGCAATGTTTTCCCTTCAGAGAAGGAAAGCAACCGCAGGGACGGGCGGCTCGGGGCCTGGGGTGGTCCCGCTGCCGCTGGGCCGGCACTGTCCCCTTGCGGACAAGCAGGGAAAAACAACGATTTCTGGACGGCACCATCCATGCTGCATCTTCACGTTCACCGTCCCGTTGCATTATTAACATAGTATGAACCATAATTTCATCCCAGAGGGTGGAAGTGAAAGATGGGAGAATTCCTTTGGAGGGAATCAAGAGGCATTTTCTTTCTACCTTCCGAGTTTTAGCCTTTTACAATGTATTAAACAAACTCCGTTCTACAGTGAATGTAGGCTCTTAGCCTATTCAATTGAACCTCAATTTCCTCATGGGGAATGCAAGAGGCAAGTCTCTGCAGGAGATGAAAGCCTATTGCATTGCTCCATGTTTGCCTGTGCCTTCTAACTGTTGATTTAAACAGCTTACACACACTGTTACGTAAGGGCTGCCTGCAGGCCCAGACAAAGACGGCTTCTGCCTTGCGTGGCTGACATCTATACCAGGGAAGGGCCAGAAATTAGGGGTTTTTTTAGCTGTTCATTCTCTGACAGAAGTCTAGGTTTGGGAAGGTGCAGTGGTGGAAAACTTTGGGAAGGGATGACATGTCACCGCTGTGGTGACTGCTTACGCTTCACTTTCCAGCCTGGTTGTCCTCACAACTCTCTGTCCCATGCCCCTCCACATGGAGACCCTACCCCTGCACCTCATCTCAGGCAGCAGAAGGCACTCAGCTGCAGCGCTGACTCAACACTCTTTGCTGTCCTGTCCCAGTAAATGTATTGCTTGTGCAAGTACCTGGAGTGTGTTTCCCGTGTCATCAAAAGCAGTGATAGGTGTCTTGTCCCAGGTTTGTGCATAGAAAAAATCTGGGCATACAACAGTATGAAAAACAGTGTCATGTTTGTTATATGACTGTACAGGGACAAACAAAAGAGGGCTGTATTGTGCAAAGTGCTATCCCTGATTAGTAAGGCTATGCTCATATTCAGCCTGTAAACTCACTGTAACTTGAATGAAGTAGAGGAGGCATCTTAGCCTTTTCTCTGTATAGTACAGAAAAAGACAACCACTCATGCACTCTCACATGGAGACACAAAACAGTCTGTAAGCATCAAGAGTACCATGATAATACGTAAAGGGTTGGGGATGATGACTGGATTTTTCTAAAAAGGGATTTAAGCTTCTATAGAGAAAGGTGAAGGAGAAGTAGGAAGGTAGTGGGAGGTCAGGTGAAAACAGAAATCGAGTGAAATGATATTGTGCAGGAAGAAAAATGCAAACATATGGACCGGCTGCAGCTGGGGAAGGTCAGCCCCAACAGCATGAAAAGACTTTAGGTGTCTTCCCTCTGTTCATGTCACTCAAATATCTCTAAATCTACACAAGCTCTGCATGCCAGCCCCATAAGTATACATCCATGGGGCAGTACACAAAAGATAAGTAGGTATGGAAGTGTGTGATAGTGAAGGGACAATAGGAAGGATGAGAACGTACTGAGAAACAGGGACAAATTTGGAGTGTTATTTAAGTATAAAATAATTTTTTCAATCGTATCTAGAGACTTACTTGAGCCTGTATCTGTATCTTTTGATGTCTAAATACCTTTAAGATATTAAGTGTATCTTAAAGAAAAAGGCTTGAAGATTCAGTTCCTTTTCTGTATGGCTCTTATCCACAGCTACTCTAAAATAATTAGACCAATGCCACTGCTAACTCATGGTGCCTTTTCATAGTGTGGAAATAATGATCTTGAACCTTGCTGTATGCTCCTGCTTCTGGGAAGAAGAACTTGAAAAAATAGGTTGCAGTCTGCCTCACTGCAATAATCCTTGGCCTGCATGTACAGAGGGGAACCTTGTGGCTGACGCTTGCAGTAGCCCACAGGGGACTACGGAGACAGACTCTAGCTCTCCTAGTAGCTCAGCAGTTTTTAACAAACTTCCTGATACTTCTCAAAGTCAAGACCATGACAACAAAGTAATTTTTTTCCTTAGGTTACATTAGGATAAATTTTCCCAAATTCCTTGTTAAGCATTTGAATAAAGATATTTCCTGGTTGTGTTGTAAATAAATACCTCAAAATATTTAGCACATGGTAATGGCAGTAGAGGATGTACTGGGAAGGAAAATGACCTGTTTTCCATCTGATTGTTTAAAAACAAGTCTTAAATTCAGGATTATCACTCCCAGACACTGTTAATAGTAAGCTAGCTTGAGAGAAACAAGTGTTGTGCATGCATGTAGTGAGAAAAAAATTAAATGGTCATGTGTTTTGGACACAACAATGAAAAACGTCAATAGAAGGGATTCTGTGCGAAGTACATGTTAACTTACAATCATTGAGGTGACATGTAAATATTTTGAAGACTTGTGTATTGTAGAGCATAGCCAGATTCATTAAAAAGACATGAAAAATTACAGAAAATGTACTGCTCCTTCTGATGTCCCAGAGCAGGAAGAAAAACCTTCATGCACAGCCCCAAGGAAAGGCTGTGCCAGTACCCGTTTAGCCCCAACCATGCCAAATGCAAGGTGGAGTTTTCCAAGGCTTCACCTGTCTCTGTTCTCTCTTGCTGTTTATGTCACATAATAAAAATTATTTGCTTATGTCTTGTCCTAATCTGTCTGGTCAGTGCATATGGCATATAATACAATATTATTTGCTTTATCCCTGGAGTTCAGTGACTCCTTACCATTCCATTGGTTTTATGAAGAAGCTAGGATCAATTTGATGTTTTTTTCCCAATATGTGCATTTCAACGTAGGCACAAAGTTTTATTTTATAAGTAGGATTAACTGAACAGTAATAGAACCACGTAACATAGCAAAGATAGAAAACAGGTCTGATTGATTGATAGATTTTTCTGGATAAACCTAGGATGTTGAAAATACGGTCTTTTCAAAAGTGAGGTTCTTCAGAGGAAGGATAAAACCTGTTGTGAAAAAGTTGTTGCACGTATGGTTACTTACTGCTGAGGTATGAACTATAGCAATATACTAGTGAAAACACTTATTAACAGAACAAAACCAGCTTACAACCTATTCATCATGAAGTGCAAAGTGCTCTTGTTAAGCGGAGATACTTCTGATGCCAGTTAAGAAAACTTATAAATCACCAAAGCCTGAGCCTCCTAGTGAAAAATAGTATCAATACTGTTCATCTGGCATGCTGTCCAAGTCCAAGAGTTCATTACGAAATTGTTGCTCTAGAGCTGATAAAAATAAACAATGCAATATTCTTTGAAAAGTGGAGAACTAGACATGAAAGAGAGCAAATACCAGTATTTGCAGTATTATGAGTAATACCACTCATATTAGTATGAGTGGGTGGAAGAAGGCATTTTTTGTCACAAAAGTAGTTCCAAACAGTGCAAGTATGTGAATTCATGACCTCCGACATTCAGCAAAATATGGTAAAGGTGGTATGTCACATTTCACTGTTTAGCTGCTGTTATGTGCAGGATGGAGAACAGCAAGGAAGTGAGGCAAAAGTGGGCTGACTAGACAAGCTTTTCAAGCAGTGCAAATAACAGAGTTGAAACTTTAGGACTAGACACAAAAATCTGTAAAATGTAGAAAAAACAAGAGAACTGTTAAAAGACAATATACGATTATTCTTCAGCCTAAGTCCTTTGTGGCTGGGGATGACAGCACCAACTAGGTACTGTCAGTGAGTCAGATAAAATCTTTACAACAAAACATAAGAATGAGTGCAAGCATTTAATGTTTCTAAACAGCAGGGTTCTGAGACTGATGGAAGGCAATAGGGGTCCTTTGGAGAACTTTGAACTCTCTTCAGATGTTTCAGCTGTTTTATGCATTTATGCTTTGTGTAATTCAGATGTGTATTTGGCAGAACATTTTTTTTTGTTGTTGTTCCTACTTAAGGTTCATCAGCTGGTTGAGAGTAACATAGCCAAAATTGCAAATTATATATAAAGATTTGTGTATCTTGCACACATGACAAACAACAAAAACAAGCAGTACTTTGATATGTAAACTCAATCTGTCTATATTAAATAGAGCTGAAACTGCTTCAATGATACAAAGATTTTAAAATGCATCTTTTAATATTATTTCAGTGAGTTGAAACCATAAAAATACTTCTTGCCTTTCTCTCCTCTGATGTCACTGGAAAGTTAGGTTTGTAAATATCTTTGTGGATATGGCTTCTCGTGCCAAGGGATTTTAGCTGTGGCTCAGGAACCTGTTTTCGAGGCTTTGCATTCTGCAAAACAATTGCCCAACAGTATATGAGAGGAAATATGGAGAAGTTGGCAGGGCAAAGCAGTAAACCTATGGAGTAAAATTGTAGATAACATAATAGGCTGTGAGATCTAGACTACTGGTACATAATTTATGTTGAAGGTTGGCTGTAGGTTATTTTTGAGGTATAATGGAAAAAGAAATGTTTAAGATCAGCTTTCTGTGTTTATATGCAGCATCTTTGCCCAGGACAAACATGATGGTGCAGAGTAAGCTGTGAAGGCTTCGTTGGCCTCTCCAAGTGGGGAATTAACCCCCTGTAACGGAAAGAGAGATGGTGTGGGTAGTGAAGGACAGCTTCTTTTTGATATAACAGGGAAGGAGAAAAAACAAGGGATGTCCAAGGAAGAACTGTGGACTAGGAAAGTCAATGTCTAAATGAATACAAGTGTAAGCTTGTATTTGTCAAGGCTAGAGGATAGAGTGGTACAATGGAGTGGTGCAAGATGAAAGCCATCACCAGCTTGACGGTTAGAGAATAGTTTCTTGGAGATTCTGTAAGTTTAATATTTTTTACTGAAGTTTATTAGCAGGGTCACAGTGACAGTGTACTTCTGCAGGAACCTGTGTTGTACAGTGTGCTTAAAAACTACCTAGAAAAGCAGATGGGTAGTAAGATGACAATTATTTGCTTATGCCAGAAAGTTACTATCAGCACCTTCCTTTTAAGGAGTTAGGATTTTTCATCCTGGAAAAGATGTGAGGAAGGATATGATAGACGGGTAAAAAATCACCAGTAGCTTGGAAAAGGACTGCTTGTGTTGGATGAGGCTGTAATCAAGAGTTAGGGCATAACAGGAAGCTAAAGGGTAACAGTTTCAAGGCAAACAGAAGGCGGTAATTCTTCAGGCAACATGAAGTTAAGCTGTGGAAATTCTTGCATTCATAACATTCTGTGGCTAAAGATTACATGGGAAGCAAGATTATTACATGCCACAGAAATCCACTGAGGGCTACTAAATGCACAGGAAATAAGTCTAGCTCCTTAAGTTGCAAATGGGTGAATTGATCAGAAGAAGGGTTAAAATATGCTTCTTTATTCTTTATTATTCTTTATTCTATTTATTTATTATCTGTGTTCAGTTGTCGTTGGAGATGAGGCATGGGATTTCATGAACTTCTGCTATGGATTCACTTAGGGCTGTGATCTGAAAAGACAATAACTAATAGCATTCTCTTGAAGTCCATTTGAGAAGATGAAGGTGAATGAGAAAATCCTCCAAAGATCATTTGAAAGAAATAGACAATGAGAACAGCCAAAAATCAAGGTGGGACAAGATTTTAAAGACAATGAGCGTGGTTATCACCTATGCTAAAGTTGAAGAAACAAGGATATTTTAAGGAGTCAGCAGAGATTTTAAGAGTGTTTTTAGCTGAGTGATAGAAGCTAAAGTATGAGAAGTACAAAAATGAACATGAATAATAGTATCAGTTACATACTTTCTGTGAGTTTAGGAATGAGTAAGATGAGGTTTTTGAATAATGAAAGTCACATTAAACGTGAGTTTCTTTGGGAGAGGAGAGACTATATCATACTGTGTATGATTATATTGCTAAAGAAAAAGGCAGAAGCAAGAAAATAGGAGAGTGAATTTCAGGTATATCAGAGATGGAATGGGCATGATAATGGGGACCACAGAAAGTAAATGTTAGATATGAAACTTGAAACTTGACTCTAGTCAGAGTAGAGGATACTCTTGGCAAGAAAGGAGGTTTGCTTACAGTGCTCAAAAGAACTTCATTTATCCTATGAACATCATAAACTGGGTCTAAAGTACAAACAGAAGTGGAAGGATGCTCAAGGTTTTCTAGAAGCATAGGTTTGGGGATGACAGCCATATTTCCTCAGATGAGGCAATTCTAAAAACTTTTTCACCAACGATTACAAATCCGACACTGTCACCGAAGTAAAAATGTACATTTTTAATTAAAAAAAACTCCTGAGAATTAGTGAAAAGGTAGAGATTTAGGTCTTTTAGGCTAAACCATGGTCAGGTCAGGAAAGGCTATGGAGTTTAAGGGTAGAAGGAACTTTCCTGATCATTTAGATCATACATGAATTAACTCCAGTACTTTGTCCCAAGGATTTGATCCAATGACACCAAATGAGACTTTAATTTTGGTTTTGTGGAGTTAAACTTAATTTAGAGACTTAAGATATTAATCCAGTGTCTCAAATATAAAGGAATATAATTTAGTTTGCCTGTACTATTTCAAATCATAAAAATATCACAGGCTTTTGAGATACTACAAGGTGTCACACATAACAAATATTTTAGATTCCGTTTGCCCCAATTAAGGAATTCTAATGGAATTTTTAAGTAGGTAAAGAAAATAAGATCCTCACACTGATTAATAAAATTTCAAATGTTTTCACAATTGAAAATATATCTTAGAAAAAGCTGAATGCAGTTTCTATAGTTTCTCTTACAGACAAGCAAAATCTTGTCATTGAAATATTGATTTCACAACGTAAACCAGATGTATGATTGTTTATGGTGATCAGAAACTGTTTGGCTAATAAGTGTAAAATATGATAAATTCATTTATTTCAGATTTATCTCTGGCCAACAGCCAGTTGAAAAATTGTTAAAAATGTTCAATGAAACAATAATACTCTGTTCTGAAAAACATAGAAGTGGTTATTTGTGAAAACAGAAATGTCAATCTTCAGGTCACTGTTTCAAAATATAATTGAATTAATTTCATGTTTTGTCATTGGCTCTGTCTACAGAGTCTAAAATGATACAAAGTATGCCATGCAAAGAGTCAACAATAGCCTAAAGGTAGCTCAAGAAAAGATTGCACATTCAGATAGGGTAGACAAAGATGGGAGAGTGCAAAGAGGGAGGAGAGAAAGGAAACACTATGTCTGAAACTTACATTAAAAAGTTAGATTTTTCATAGCTATATAGGTAAAATGACTTAGTAAATTTTTTACTATTTAGATGTCTTTTATGAGATGTAGGCTATACATGGACACCTAAATGCTTTTAAGATGAGCAGATCCAGATTTTCAAATTACATGTGCAAAAGCACGTCTATATTGCACACATTCTTTTCCCTCACAGTTGCTCCATGGTTTTCCTCTCAAAAATTTTATGCAAACAAAAATAATCATAACCAAATGAAAATGTTTTGCAGCCTAGATAGTTCAAAGATAGCTGTCAAATGACACAGAAAATGCAAACAATATTCTTCATAAGAACTATAGATTAAGAAAGGAAATACACCTATAACAGGTCAGAAGAAAATACG
Organism: Phaethon lepturus; assembly: GCF_000687285.1. NCBI lineage: Eukaryota > Metazoa > Chordata > Aves > Phaethontiformes > Phaethontidae > Phaethon > Phaethon lepturus. The sequence goes on from NW_010529646.1 coordinate 43,864, forward strand.
TAACTGAAAATAGCAGTATGAATTTGAAGCCAACGCATGCTATTACTTTAAAAAAGATACTCTTTCAAACAGCAAGGCAAAGAGAAGTTACTTGGCAGAAGATAATATTAAACCAAAGAAAAATCATAATTACTTTGCAATGAGGCTGTGGTGAGTAATTTGGAAACATGGACCTATTCCAAAGCCCCTTCAACTAGTCATGTAATTTCATCCTCTTCAGCAAGGCATTGATCAAGCCTGACATTAATAAGAGAGACAACACACTTCCTGAGGGAAAACTCATTTGAGAAAATAAGTGAATAATTGAGTTCACAGGAAAATCAGTATGGACACAAACCAGTAATGGATAGAAAGAACTGGCTATATTCTATTGTACATTATTACTTAAATACCACTTTTGTCCTGAATTACTATCTCTAAACCTGATGCCGTGCAGATTTTTCTACAAAGAAGTGAATGATAAAGGAGATAGATATCTTTGGTATATTCCTGTTTGCTTGCAAAAGTTTTTGAAGCAATTTTCTTGTGAGTGTAGCCTATGTTTCACTCCACTTTTTGTCAGGTGATGAAACTAAGTTTGAAAGTAGAAGGCAATACATACTACTGAATTTTGAGAAGTTTTTAATGACTGTATCAGTGTTTAGAAGTAAGTTACCTGTCATTGACAGCTCAGGATCATAGTTGCATGCTCTTAAAGTCAGGTCATCAATTGACTATGTGCTAAGATTATCTATCTCATCACTTAAGTTGAGCTACATTGCCTCCTGAGGTCCCTTCCAGATTTATCCACTGATTCTTGATCACTTGCTTTACCCAAACATTGCTGGAATTATCCTTAGAGTATCCCACCAAGTTAGAATAACATTATCTCTTTTTAACAGAGGGGTTAGCTGAGGCATGAAGCAGGTTCAGTTCTGTCATAGGTGGAACCTGGAATTTAATATCTTTACTGTCTACACTGTAAAGTTACCTCACTAAGTCGGAGAGTGAATTAACAGCATGTTAGCTATTCCCCTGAAGTTGCTACTGCTCACGACCTCCCACACATCCCATCTTCCACTACACTTTGCTGCCCCAAAGCCACAGATCTCCAACCCCTTCACAGCCTAGCTCCTGAATTGGGGAGCCCAGCATATCAGACTAATCTCTTAGCTGCTGGTTGAACTCAGTGCTCTATGCTGACTTTTTTTCTGTTTTCAGGGTCTGGCAGCAGGCGGGGGTCTGACAGGTACCTGCCATCAGCAAGAGGTTTAGCCAGCTCACTTTAATTCACTGACAAATGTATGTCAAAGTCCTGTGAATATCCACATATGGCACTATGGTCAAGCAGCTAGTGATCCCTAAATTAATACCCAGTGTTACTTTGTAGTATTTCAGTGTAAACAAACTTCCTGCCTCTTGAATGTGTGCAAGACTGTCCTCTAGACTACCCCTCCTGTTACGTGCATGTGGCTGCTACCTATGTATAGGCCAATGTGGGCTGAAAACATCCAAAGTCTTTTATTATAGCATAAATGATCTCAACTAGGGATAGATTTTTGAGGGACCAACTTCTTCGTTTTGCCAAAAGTCTAGTTCAGCGCACAAAAGAGATCTTTCCAGGACATTACAAATGGGTCAGAGAATGAAAAATAGCACTGACTACTTTTCCAAAAATTAAAAAGTGAACTAAACTGAAAAAAAGTTGTGTTTTACTGAAAATATTTCTTCCGTGGCACATATTTTTGCCAGCTGAACTTCTCCCATTCCACCCCCACTTTCTGGCAGTCAGCAGTCTGAAGCACTTAGGAGAGCAGCAGTCGTCTTTTTTTAAATTTTTTTTTTTTAACAGACAATTGCCTAGCAAATTACCCACATAAAAATACTTTGAAAACAACAAAGAATATTTTAAATGAACCCAAGCAGGCACCACACCTCCTTTTCTTACTACCTGCTTCCAGGTTTGATAACATCAGAATTTGAGATGAAAAGAAACAGCTAATTAAAGCAATGGCAGTAGATGAGAGACATGGGAGATTTTGAGTGCAGACAAAACTCCTACAAAGGATTTGCTCGTGTGAGCAATTAGCTGTCATGTTATTCCTATGACAGCCTTTATGTGGAATTTGATTACAGGGAAAAGGCGATTTGGAAATAAGGAATTTTCCCCCTGCTATCAGAAATCTTTCTCATAGTTCACTTTTTCCTTTCAAATTCATTCCTACAATGTGAGGGCAACCTCTCAGTTTCAAAGAGGGGAAGTGACAGTTTCTATTCCTCAGGGCATGGGCAACATTTGATTTAATTTATGGGGATATTCTGAAAGTGCAAAAAAAGTAGAAATCTTCAGGTATTTGTCAAGGTTAGGTACTCCCAATCTACCATATGGCAATGCTTAGTTTTAAATCCCACATGGTCTTACTGATCTCTGTTCTTGGTGGCAGACTGCTACACAGTGTGCTGTGATTGCTGCAGTGCCTTGCTTTAGTTGTGTAAATTCCAGTCCTGAATTATTTGTCTTTTTTGCCTTATTTTTTCAGTAAATGCTACTCCATACTTTTTTCCCTGCTCAAATCTCAGGTAGTTGAACAGAACTGACTACTGCTACTTTAAGTTAGTTTTAAGGAATGCTCTACCACAGGCAATCCTGTATGAATAAATGAGTAGGACAGGAAAAGAATTGTGGCAACTTTTTTAGAGATTTCTAATTGCAAAATAAGGCATTAGAGCAAATATATATTTATGGACACTTGTCACCTTTTGCTTCTTCAGAACAGATGAGGGGAGGGGTTTGTATGCCAAAGCAAATTCGAGTAGATGTGATTTCATGTTTCCACATAGACAGAGTCCATTGGAGCAAGTCAGAAGCACAGACTCTTATGCTTGAGTGTTCCTTAATTTGGCTTAATCTAACAGAAACATTTTGTCCCTGGTTGTGTGGTCATGGCAGCATGGGGGAGGGGGAGAACTGTGGCTGGGATCAAGCTCAACAATTACAAATGCTAAGTATGTAAATAGACTATACTTTTGACTATAAATGGAAGGCTGAAAGGATGCCTATGAGGCTCAGGCTCAGAACAGTGGCTTGGCAGAAAGCCAGGCTTAAACTTTAAGCTCTGCCATAAATTCGCTGTGTAAAACTGCTCTGTTTGGGCTTCTTTTCCCTGACCATGTATGTAAGATATAGCCATATTTTGTTTATTTCAAAAGAGTATTATGAAAATAAGATCACTGTATTATTCAAAGGACTTTGGTTATCAGATACATTAGACAGACTTCATAGGTTTGAAATAGCCTCAGGGATCAAGCGAAGGGAGATAAAACTGATAGCATATTATTTAGCACTTCAGAAAACACAGCTATATTGTACAGATATTCCCAGAGTATACGGAATAGTTGGGAGGAACTGGGATTGTGGAACAGAAAGAAGAGATTTGAGCTGCCTTCATCTCTGAGATCAGATTCAGTTTGAATTAATCCATCACGCAATTGTATCTTGCATGGTGATACTCTTGACTCATGAGTTAATGAACCAGTTTTCAGCCACTGTTTTTGTAACACTAAGCAAGTGAATATCTGATTTTTTTTTTTTAATCTACTTCTGCATTTTTTGTTACCACTGAACCACCATTTTTTATGTCCTGTAGAAGTTTGGTGAAATACCTTATACTTTTCTTAGTGAGTACTGGTTGGCATAATGGGATGTCACAGAGAGAGAACTGTCTCCAGGTCTGACTGATTTCAGGATTGAAACACATGTGGGATGGCTTTTCAAGGAGTAGTTATGCCAGACACAAACCTTAAAATATGACTTAGTAAGTGGGCGAACTGGCTGGATCTAATAATGTACAGCTTGTGGAACTGCTGTCCATGCTGTGAGCATATGTGAACAAACATAGCACCCAGCGGTCACGGCTTCAGTATGGTGTACACCAGGAATATTATTCCTGGAATAAGTGACTGAAGTTCTTAGAAATCTGTGGTTCTGGGCATATTTTTCCCCTGTGCTACACATAATGTGATATCCTACATCTGGCAGTAGACAGGTCACTACTGGAATTTTGTGTCCCAAAACACAAAGATCTGGGAAAGAAGACATGATGACTGCTTCAGAAACCTCTGCAGGAAAACACATTTCCAGAAAAACATAAACAAAATAAAGACAAAGTTTGCAGACATCTAAGAAGCATTTGGTACGATAAAAGGAAAAACAAACAAACAAATCTTCAGCAGCTGATAAATGAGTCAGAAGTCAGTGATCTCTTATTGCAAAAATAAGGGTGAGACTAGGGCAACAGTGGCTTGTTTTTGATACATGAGTCTGAGACTTGACCTCGCATTGAAGGGTCAGTAGCTGCACATATAAAGGCTAATGTTGTCTCTGTTAGAACCTTGGCAACCTCATTTATAGTGATTAAAACAGCAAGTGCCAACAGGCATTAGTGAAGTCATGACCGAATCATTTAGAGTGATCAGAAGAACGAACTGTGAAGAAGCTTCTGCTGTTTTGGAAAGGATGAGGAAAACTTACTCAACTATACAGAGAATAATGTATCTACCATATTTAATTTGTGGTATCTCCAATAAAATAGTAACCCAAAAACCACTAGTGGAAGAGAATAAATGTATAGATAGTGGGCAACATTTCCACTTGGAAAAAGTGAAAATACACAATAAATTTTATATAAATTGCTATGTGACTTCCCTTCTACCCTGTTGCTAGTGAAGAATGAATCACATTTCTTTTTTAATAGCGTATGAATTGTCTTGCCATAAATCTCAAGCAAGGGGATGTTTAGTGTTTCCTTCCCAAATGCTAGGAAATGAAAGCATTTTAGCTATAGTTTTACTCTTCCTTTTCCAATTGTGCGACAATTTTTCATCCGAGAGATAACAGTGAGACTCTCTGCCGTGCTCCTCTGTGACCTGAACTAGAGCGGGCATCCCCAAAACAGATAGTTTGCTTATTGCTGGTGCTTTACATCTCCTCTACCAAACACATCTAATACAGACGTAGCTGCTTTTATGCTAAACTCTTGGTTTATTGTTACCTTGTTTTCCCAACTCACATTTCTTTGTTTAAGCCCATCTGCCTGCCTGACAAGGCAATTGCAAACCTCCTTAGGCTGGGACTGGGGTGTCTGTACTCATCTGCATGGCGCCTAGGACATTCCATTTGTCACTTTTGACCAGAGACTTAGGAAATGCTCTTCACATAATTCAGCTCTGTTTTTCTGTTGTTGTTCCCCCCCACCCCCATCGTTTCCCTTTCCAGGTTTCTTCTTCCCAATTCAAACTATTTAATTTTCCCTTCCCAGAAGTCATATATGTTTCCATGTAATTGGATTATTTTGTGTCCATTTTTACCACAGGTATTTTCTCCATTCTGGTTTTGCAATGTTTGCCTGTCTGCACAGCAGCTTCATTTAATATAATAGTTAACTCTTCCTCCTGGTTATTACAGAACAAGTGCAATAGGGCTGGCTAGTAGCTAACTGTATACTGTACTACATTGTACAAATCCAGAGCTTTCTTGCTTTGCTTCAGTTAGTTTGCAATGTGTTTGGTAGTTAGTATTTATTATCCAAACCAATCTGAATTAGTTATAAGAGTTATACAGTGTTATCTTGCCTCAGGTGTTTAATTTTAAAACAAAATCAGGTATTCTTTGTTACATGACCCCTTTTTTCTCTAGAGTTTTATATATATATTCTTGCTGAACATTGTTCTTGAAGCATGGACCTAACAGCTGTGTTGTCAGAAACCTGGAAGACATTAGCATCACACAAGGCGTTCTTTTGATCTGCCTAAGCGTGCATGCAGTTGTACATGTGTCTCTGTGGAGCACGGGTATAAAAGAATGACTTTCCTTTGCAGTATGTGTGGTGGACCAAGGCAGACTTGTGCGGACTTATTGTCTCAACACCACCCGTGGAACACACATTTTCACGCACATCCTGGTTGAGAGACCGCTTCCTGCCGCCGACGCACCCAGCGCCAGCCGCGCGTGGTGGCAGGGGGCAGAGGCGCGTGCTACCCAGGGCGCCTCGCGATCGCCGCGTGGGCACTGAGGAGCGTGTGAGACGTGCCGTTTCCCTGGGCAACCGGAGTAAGACGGCGGGACCGAAAAGGTATAAAAGGCAGTGATGACGGTGGCTGGGTGGCATTCCCCCACCTAAAGGGGAATGCGTAGGACCCTGCGAGGCATCGCTCGGATCTGCAGTGGTGACTATCCCCGGCTTAAAGTCTGTCTTAACTGCCTTCTTCCTTTCTATCTCTCTCCCTCTCCCTCCTTTCTTCGCCAATAAAGCTTGGAGCCTTCCCAACTGATATATAACCTCGTTTGTGTTTTAATCTCGACCGGGGTGATCATACTGAACTCTAAAGGTTTGGGCTCTTCAGGATCCTTACAGTATGGGTACCTCAGTAGACTTATGATTTGGTAATTGTTAGCATCAGTCCTTATTCTGAAGACTGACAGAGTGCTTCCCTTTCCTTTTACATCAATAGCTTCTACCTTTTCCTACTTCTTGAGTACTGAAATTTTTTTTCAAATGCAAATAGTTCTGTTAGCAATTCTGGCATCATGTTATCTATACCCGTTGATTTGTTTCTGTTTGTACGTGTATTCTAGCACTGGCTTTTTAATAAATAATCAGTTTATTAGATGATCAATCCTTCCAATAGATACTTGTTGTAGGCTGATGTTGGCTGGCTGCCAAACCCCCAACCCGTTGCTCTTTTGCTCACCCTCCTCAACAGGACAGGGGGAAAAATAAGATGGAAAAGCTTGTGGACATGGAGGTCACATACCAATTAGCATCATGGGCAAAACAGACTTCACTTGGGAAAAACAATTTCAGGACTGTTCTCACACTTTTTTTCCGCACCCCTCATGGCTGGGCAGCGTTCTGCCTTTTCTTAGCTGTCCTTTGGCTGAGATGTCTGCCCATGGGTGAAGGGCTGTGCTGTGCCCTGCGTGAGGCTGCTGGAACTGGCTGTGTCTGGCATGGGGCAGCACCTCGCAGAGACCTCATCTGGGCACTTGTGTGTGGTAAAATACTGCCAGCAGATTTGTGTGTCTATTTCCTCTTAAACAGTACAAAGCAAAACTGAATATATATTTGTAATGTAAATGACAGCTTAGCATGGATATATCTGACTTGGCTCATATAAAGCTAACTCTAAATATTAAAAGAAGCCTGACTGTGGCAAATAAACTTTTATGTAAGGTGAATTAGCATTACATTAGATGATTCGTGTTACACTGTGGTCTTTAGTACAGATATCTTTTTGACTCACTGAGATGGAATAACTGTGTTGTGTCTGATTGCTTTCTTTTTTACTGTGAAATCTTGTCAGGATGTTGAAATATGAGACATGCGAGGTTATTGTTGGCAAAGATGAACTGAAGTTGAGACTTAGAGCTTCATCTCAATTTGAAGACAGGCTAGGCATCAAGTTGTATTTGAAGGGCAGGCCATTTGAAGTAAGGTTAAATAGCTTGAAATAGTTTCCTTCATGAAGCTGCAGAGTAATCAAGTACATATTTCTTGCTTGCTGCTGAGGAGTCTTTCTATGTTATTTTTATTTCTTTTCACCCATAGGGAAATATTTTCTGTTTTATAATGAACAGACTCACTAGTACATAGCTTCAGTGATGCCAGAGCAAAATTTAACTTCATACTTACATCAGATTTATACCTACTTTTTTTCCCCAGGGTGGGCTGATGAGACTGATTGCCAAAAACTATGTATGCCTAGAGAGAAAATAATATTTCCTCATGGTTGCACCTTTGTAGACATAGCAATGCCACATATTTAAAATTTGTTCTGCAGTGACACACTCCCCCCTGCAAGGTTTAAAAAGCCTTACTTTACCTGACAGAAGAAAGCAACATATTCACTAATAGGCTTTCAAGGACAGGGAAAGTGCTGAATTATAGATCGATGTCATTCTTAGATGTAAAAATGTTACTGCAGTTTATTTTGTGAGGTTCTCAGAATCCCCATTTCATTGGATTGAGTCTGCAATTATTTTAGGGTGTCAGCAATTAGAGCCTTTGTCCAGACGTCTCTGTCTAGTGTTGTTGAACTTCAAATGCAACAACAGTCCTGGAAATACCAAGGAGCAGAGGCCATTTTGATACCTGGAGATGCTTTCATCTTTTGCTGGTGATCTGATGAGCAGCAGGCAGTCGGGAGTTTGCAAAGCAAGTTCACTATAGCTGAACAAATAACTATTTTGCTCATGTCAGGTGAGAAACGGCATGTAGCGTTGAGATAAATCTAGTACATGAGTATCTCATTGAAGCTATCAGTATGAGTAAGTGTCCTTTCTCTGTTACACTTCAAAACTGAGGTGCAACCTATTTTACAATGTGCAAAATGAACCTAGGAAGCCACGAAGTGTTAGGTGGAAAAGAGAAAAAAGATTTCTAAAACTGCATGGTAATTTTGTTTGTGCTAGCTTCAACAGATGCTATATTACAGAGCAACTATTGTTAAAGTGGTAATGATCACTTAGAGTATCTTGGAAGCTAAATAATTGCATACTAAAAATGAAGTATTCAGGAAAAATAAGCTTTGGACCTCTGGCTCTATTCTAAATTTAACTGAGGTAAATGTAAATGAAAGGAGATTCTTGGTTCTGGTGTCAGTGAGTTGCTTGAGAAAGAAGGGAGTGTATGGTGCTCTTGCAGTTGGTTGTAGCATGCTCCTGTGAGTCACAGTGTGGAGATGAGCTGAACACAATTCTTGGGCTCTCACATTAAAATTCCTTCATCTAATTGAAGAGAGTAAGTAGAAATGATGATCTGCTGGAGTTCTCCCCTCTGGATAGATCTAAACTCCATGTGCCAGATACAACTGATCCCTTAAGGTTCATAAAAATACTTATGAGCATTTCTTCTTTTTCCCTTTGGAATTACCTTGCACAAACTGGCAAATGTTTAAAAAATGTGCTGTGGGAATCTGTTTCAGGTATCCTCATAAAATCTTAACTTCTCTATCCAAAGCATTATGGTTGTAAAGAGTACTGTGCTGATTTTATACACAGTTGTATTTGTCAGGAGTGTAATATCTAAAACCATTGCCAAAAGATGCTACCTCCTTTCAAGGTTAATTTTCACAGATGAATTTTTGGGGTAACCGACATTGGAGAAATGGGCTTTTACTGACTGATGTTCAATTGGTGGAAGAAGACTCCAAAGCAGAGGAGTTGTTATTCCTTAAATGTATATAAACTTTTCTTTTTACATTAGAAATGCAGAAATAGCTGTTTACTTATTTGTTTATTGTTTCTACTAAGAGACAACCTGTAATTAAAGCACTACCTTATCCTTATAATAACAGTTGATGAAGTCCAGGAAAGAGATGCTTTTATGTAGATGAAGTCTTAGAGAGGAAATATCTCTCCACTTCGGTACTTCAAATTGCCCCTGAGGAGAATACATTTCTGGTCTGAATAAATACAGTGCAGCCTTTTTTGAATATTCTAATTTAGTCACCTAAGTTCAATAATATAAACATTCCATGTAGATTGTAATGATACCAAAGATGATGATATTTTGGTGTGGATTGCTTGATTAGAAAACTTAATTAAAACCTTTTTAGCAAACTTTCCTTTGGAAACACGATACAATCATTTTTTGATAATGACGTACTAGATGAATCTTTTATCAAATCCAGCCTCATATTGCAATTCACATGGTTTTTAAAGGATTCAGTACAGGTTACGGTGTAGACAGGAGTCTGTTTTTTATTTCTGGCAACACGGCAACACTTTTTTTATAACCTCAGTCATTTGATTTCTCACTCTTTTCTCACCTTATATATTTGAATAATAACCCCACTGAATCTGCTATGATTTTCTGCTGTGCCTATCCTAATGGCATTTCCATAATTGGCTGGAGGTTTCTGAGTATTAATATAGCTAACAACAGCAGACCTACAAGAACAACATTCAGAACTTTTATTCCAGTTTTAGCTGAGTCTTTAATTTTAGCTGGTTCTGCAGTTGAATGTTCTGTAAACCTGTTTAAGAAAAGAGGCGTGGAGGTATCAATAACATTGTTAGCTGTGATAAAGACAGGGCTAGGTAAATGCTTCCCAACTGGCAGTTTATTGTATTCATACAGTCAGACTCTGACATTAAGTAAGTTTCAACATGATTGAGCAATTGAAGTGTGTTGAAGAACTGAAGGGCTGCATTTTATATTCAATAGCTATTACATACACTTAATAGCTATAAGAAGAAATTTCATACATTGCATGAAGCTTGAAAAGTGGACATAAAATGGAGTATCTGGTAATAAATGAGAATGTTAGTGCACAGTAAATCCAGGAAATATAATGATGTTGTATTTATGTGGGGGTAGTAAAAAACTGGATGGAAAAAGAGACTTTAAAAGACCTTTACTGACTTTAAGGGAAAAACTAGGAACAACAACTGTGAGAAAGCTATGCCAAGGCTCTTGTGTTGGCATCTCTACTTGGCAACATGGTAGTTAAGATGAAGCAGCTCAAAATTCACTGTGTGTTGGGAACAACTTACTCATGATTACTGACTAATTGATTTATAGGTTTCCAACCTCCCTACTTTCAACCATGTTTATATAATTCCACTGGCTTGCTCTGTTTGCAGGCTATACTGCAAGAATTAATAATACTAGACCAGCTGACTTATGATAGCAACCTTCCTACATGTTAAAATTTGAAGTCTAGAATTGGAAAGTTTTTATGCTCCGTAACTATTAAAGATGGTGCTGGATTAGCAAACACTGTTTAGATGTAACAGACTTTTAGGGACTCATGTACAAAGTAAAACATAGGAAAGTGTTCTTCCCCTCAGTGAACACCTTTCTTTTATCTGGTGATAGAGCTAAAATTATGAAAGTCTTTACAATTTTGGTGAGGGCACTATTAGCGGAATGGGGACTAATCTGGTTAAATTTGGAGATAAAGACCTGAAACAAAAATCTAATACTCAGGGCTAATACAAGTAACCACAAAGTATATTTATCCCAAAACAGAAAAAAACCCCCAACCCCCCAAAATTCCATTATAATTAGCATGTCATTATTATCTCTTGGTTTCAGTTTGTTTTTGCTTTGACATTCTGTGTTTCAAGAATGATGCAGCTCTTTCTTACCCTGTTGGTAACAGTTCTGAGAAGAGCGACAAGGATGACCCCAGATTCACTGAAGCATTCATGAGAGTGTAAAATAGTCTTAATGCATGCAAAAACCTTGTGCAAAAAGAAAGAAATTTCAAGACCATGGTGAATTGGACTACTTCTAGGAGAATGAAATTGCAGCAAGGAAGATTCAGATTAGGTGTCTCTGAAAACTGGAAAATGGAAATAACAGTAAAGCAGTAAACAGGACTAAGGAATTTATAATCTGGCATAAAATTCCACGATACTTTTCTCCAAATGTGTGTCAGAATGTTGGTTCAAAAATCTACTCTTAATATATGCCTTTCCACTGCAGGTGAGGTGCAGTTGCAAGCTGCTCTCCTCTGTCTTCTAGATGGCGATAAGTGGCAGTCCTTATTGCCCTACTGATTTATTTCTATTTTTAGTTTTCTGTTTCTTTCCCAAGAAATAAAGGGAAAGTTGCCTCCAAAGGAAGACATCTCTGCTTTCCTCTGTGCTATATCCTCCCCACCTCACATGTCTGTTCCTCTTTGGGAACACCTGCAATTTTTATAAACTCATTAAAATAATTTCTGACACACAGTCAAATCCCATCTACCACACATATTTTTCAAATATGAGGGCAGCTAAATTTACAATATTGCAGAACTGGGAATAATATATATATCATTGCTTTAGGGAATTTTCCCTTGCAAGCACTGCCTATCCAGAGTGCCTTGCACTTTTTATCAGCCAAGGAGACAATATCACTTTTTCCTGAATGCTTTCCCCTCCCAGTTCCTGACGCCTGTATCATTTCCCTGTCTCCAGACTCAAAAGAATTACACTTCCATCTTTCTTCCTCACCAAAGTCCCTCTAATCTTATCTTTTCCTCTATCTGTGCTTCTGCTGCAGGAGCACATCTGGCAGAACCAACCTGCTTGAGGGCCTAATGGTAAAGCCAGTCTGTGGATTTTAGCTTAGATATGTGCAATAGCAACTGCCTGGTTTTGAAAAAGGTTGAAATAAAGGTATTTATCACATCTTTGCAAGAGCTTGTTCTGCCTGTGTCCATGGCAGTTGCAGTTCTATCTTTCCTTTCACTGCCTCAGAAAATCTTTACTGCCTTTGCCCTGTATCACCTTTATCTCCAGCTATGTGTTGCAGTACTGTGATAGAGCTGTTAGACAAGATGCCAAAAAACTTGATATGTATGTGAGGCACAGTGTTGTACAAGGCAGAGATGCCAGCTTGGATTTTAGTAGCTAAATAAACATGTCAACATGGTGTTATTGGGCTCATTAGCCCTGTTTTTGATGGCTAACTTAACTGGCATTAACTTGGAAATCCCAGCACGGTGTCATGTTCTGTGATGTAGATGTGGTTTTTTTAAGGCATTTAACAGCCTTGCAGCTGCTTTGCTGCAGAGAAGAGGGGTTGCACAACAGCAAGTAATTGGGATATTTTTCTTCACTTAAAAATACTTTCTCACAATGTGTATTATTTGGCAAATCACTTTATATGATAAAGAGGCTATTGTGAATGTCAAGCACTGGAACAGACTGCCCAGGGAAGAGGTTGAGTCACCATCTCTGGAGGTATTTAAAAGGTATGTAGATGTGGCGCTTAGGGACATGGTTTAGTGGTGAACTTGGTAGTGTTAGATTATTGATTGGACCTGATGATCTTAAGGATCTTTTCCAACCTAATTGATTCTCTGATTCTATATGTGACTGCACAGTGGTTGAGTAGAATCGTTGCTTAATAGTGTTAAATTCATGCCATTTTCTGCAGAGGAAAGAGTAAAAAAGAGTGTCTGAGAATTTTTGTTACCTCAAGCAATATATTTTTGTTAATTTCTGAGGGTCAATTCATCTACATGATTTAGTAGTATCTGCAAAAGAGAATAAACTCCAGCTGAAGGCAAAATTGAATCATCTTTTCCCCAAATGTCCTGTGGCTCATCAGTTAGTTGATGGAAATATTTACAGAATTCTCAGCATAAAATTGTAATGACACAAAGGGAGCCTAATGCCTGGGTCAAGTCCAAGGGCATGGGATGAGATTGTCCATGTCCATTGTCCATGTCTACAATTAAATGATTTCACAAGTAATTGTAAAGTCACTATCTCACTGAAGTGTAAAAACACTCAATGGCAAATTTACTTAGGAAGGTGGTAAATGTTCCTGCTATTGTGCAAAACTACACAACAGCAGTGACAAGATTTTAGGACTGTACAAATACAGTCACAGTGTCTCCATCAGGACATGATAACTATCATAATTGAGAAAAGATCTATTCATATACTACAGATGGGGTTTTTTTCATACCTGTTTTCAGGTTGTTTGGATATAAGAGAGGAAAGAAAACAATTACTTTACCTTTACTTTATTAATAACAAGTCATAATATTCCATTTTAAATAGATCTCCTAAATGCTTTTAAAGAACTAAATGATGATATAACTGTTCCTGTTGAAGTCTGTGACTTTTTGACTTCACAGGAACAAAACTTAACTAAATATATAAATATATTTGATAGTTGCCTCCCACAAATTGTGTGTGATTAATACCATAACACAGCTTACATAAACCCTTGTAAATAATGTCTGCAAACATCCTGAAGAATATTCAAATCTTACTAAACCTTGATGGTAATAAAAGCAACAATCCAGGTGAGTTTCCACCCTTCAAGGTCAGGCCCTGAATTCTTACATGTGTGTCTGTCTTAGTAACTTATTTTTCACTCCCAGGGAGATTATTCAAGTGATTTGGCCAGAACCAGTGCTGGAGCTAGAGCTAAGCGGTTACCACGTCTAAAGCTCTGGCCATTTCTTCTTTAGCAGCATCGAATAACACCTATTGTCTTTTGAAGTAAACTTCTCTTCTTTTGTAGATTTTTGTGGTTTAACCCCAGTCAGCAACTAAGCACCACACAGCTGCTCGCTCACTCTCCCCTGGTGGGATGGGGGAGAGAATCTGATGGGTAAAAGTGAGAAAACTCACGTGTTGAGATAAAGACAGTTTAACAGGTAAAGCAAAAGCTGTGCACACAAGCAAAGCAAGGAATTAATTCACAGCTTCCCATTGGCAGGCAGGTGTTCAGCCATCTCCAGGCAAGCAGGGCTCCATCACGCATAACGGTTACTTGGGAAGACAAATGCCCTAACTCGAACGTCCCCCACTTCCTCCTCCTCCCCTCAGCTTAATATGCTGAGTATGGTGCCATATGGTATAGAATATCCCTGTGGTCAGTTGGGGGCAGCTGTCCCAGCTGAGTCCCCTTCCAGTTTCTTTGTGCACCTTTGTGCAGTCTACTTGCTGGTGGGGCAGTGTGAGAAGCAGAAAAGGTCTTGACCTTGAGCACTGCTCAACAATAATGAAAACATCTCAATATTATCAACACTGTTTTCAGCACAAATCCAAAACATAGCCCCATACTAGCTGCTATAAAGAAAATTAACTTTATTCCAGCCAAAACCAGCACATAACATTCAGTTTGCCTCTCAACATTTCTGTTGCCATCAGCTTACTGACTTTGTTGAAAGTCTTCATCTAGTTGAAAAGCCCCTGCACATGCAGAAGTATCATCAATGATAATTCTGCTGTTGCTAGTTGTTTTCTCATGCATGCTGTATATAAAACTACAGGTTTTTTTCCCTCTGTATCTTTTCTTCTGTTGATATAAACTTCTTTGACTTTTAGTTTTCCTCAGTATAAGTAGGATATGTCCATATTTTTTTACCTTTTTAATTGACTATAAGTCGGTCTACACATCTCAAAAATACGTGTACAACTTTTAAAATGTATATTACACTTACAAAACTCTCAAAAAGAGTTCAAGATAGATCAAAGACCTTTTTTTTGCTTATTTTTTAAATGGTTCCTGTTTTCCTTAAAATACTTTCTGTGTGAATATTTGCACTTCACAAATGAATCTGTTTCTCTTCAGTTCAAATATAGTTGTTATCATTTGACAAATACAGCAAAAGTCAAGTTATCTATGAATCTGAGGAAACACAACTGCTTTTTTTTAAGACCAGAAAGAGTTCACTGGTGTGAAGAGTAGGATTTCGTTTGTGTGGTTATGTTGAGCATAGGAATACTACTGTATACAATTTTTTGCATCACAAGTGGTCTGAGAGAAGTGTGGGAGCCACAATTACTGCCTTAATCATTTTATTGTGAAACAACCATGGTTTATGAATCTCTGACATGGATTTTACCTAGATCCTAAATGAAGTCTGAAAACCTGTGTTTACTACATTACAATGCCTATAAAATGTTCTTTCATACGGAATAAGGTCCAGAAAGTCTGCAATGATATTCTGACACTTCATTCATGTAGCTATTTGGACCACTAAGAGTGGTAAAATATAGTTCAATGAGCTGTATGTTTGCTTTGCTTGGCTCTCCATTTGGTCTGTATTTCTGTGGAAGGAGAAGGTTAGGCAGACCTTCCTAGAGGAAAAGGATGCTAATTATTCTCTCTTGGGAGGCTGTGGTGTGGGAGAGGAGGTTCACAAGCCTGTGTGATGTAAGATTTACAGGAGGGAGCTCCAGCCCACTTACTTATGTGGAAAAACTGTCTGCTGTGAACAGAAGAGAGTGAAGAGTCAGGACTTGTACCTAAAAGTACCTTTCTAGGTGTCAGATAGTACCATGTTTTGTTGGCTGCAACTATAAGAGAATTACGAGTTATGTTTAAGCCTTTCATATATCACAGAATCATTAAGGTTGGAAAAGACCTTTAAAATCATCAAGTCCAACCATCAACTCAACACCACCATGCCCACTAAACCATGTCCTGCAGTGCCACATCCACATGTTTTTTGAATACTTCCAGAGATGGTGACTCCACCACCTCCCTGGGCAGCCTGTTGCAACATTTGACCACTCTCTCAATAAATAATTTTTTCCTAGGAATAAATAAATAAATTCTCCCGTGCTGCAACTTGAGGCCATTTCCTCTTGCTCTATTGCTAGTTACTCAGGAGAAGAGACCAACACCCACCTCACTGCAACACCGTTTCAGGTAGTTGTAGAGAGCAATGAGGTCTCCCCTCAGCCTCTTTCAGACTAAACAACCCCAATTCCCTCCTCCACTCCTCATAAGACTTGTTCTCCAGACCCTTCACCACCTTCGTTGCCCTTCTTTGGACATGCTTGAGCAACTCAATGTCTTACTTGTCGTGAGGGGCCCAAAACTGAACACAATATTCAAGGTGTGGCCTCACCAGTGCCGAGTACAGGGGCCCAATCACTTCCCTACTCCTGCTACTATTTCTGGTCACACTATTTCTGATACAGGCCAGGACGCTGTTGGCCTTCTTGGCCACCTGGGCACACTGCTGGCTCATATTCAGCCAGCTGTCAACCAGCACCCCCAGGCCCTTTTCCGCCAGGCA
>NW_010529646.1:60508-60737 GCF_000687285.1 Phaethon lepturus
CGATCCAGCCTGTCCAGATCCCTCTGCAGAACCTTCCTGCCCTCCAGCAGATCAACACTCCCACCCAACTTGGTGTCGTCTGCAAACTTACTGAGGGAGCAGTCAGTTCCCTCATACAGATCATCAATAAAGATAGTGAACAAGATCGTCCCCAGTACTGAGCCCTGGGGAACACCACTTGTGACCAGCAGCCAATTGGACCATTCACCACATCTCTCTGACCTTGGCC
>NW_010529646.1:60833-68015 GCF_000687285.1 Phaethon lepturus
AGGCCAGGACGCTGTTGGCCTTCTTGGCCACCTGGGCACACTGCTGGCTCATATTCAGCCAGCTGTCAACCAGCACCCCCAGGCCCTTTTCCGCCAGGCAGCTCTCCAGCCACTCCTCCCCAAGCCTGTAGCATTGCATGGGGTTGTTGTGACCCAGGTGCAGGACCCGGCACTTGGCCTTATTAAACCTCATACAGTTGACCTCAGCCCATCGATCCAGCCTGTCCAGATCCCTCTGCAGAACCTTCCTGCCCTCCAGCAGATCAACACTCCCACCCAACTTGGTGTCGTCTGCAAACTTACTGAGGGAGCAGTCAGTTCCCTCATACAGATCATCAATAAAGATAGTGAACAAGATCGTCCCCAGTACTGAGCCCTGGGGAACACCACTTGTGACCAGCAGCCAATTGGACCATTCACCACATCTCTCTGAGCTTGGCCGTCCGGCCAGTTCTTTACCCAGAGTACACCTGTCTAAGCCATGAGACACGAGTTTCTCCCGGAGAATGCTGTGGGAGACGGGGTCAAAGGCTTTACAAAAGCAGCTAACATCCACAGCCTTTCCCTCATCCACTAGGTGGGTCACCTGGTCATAGAAGGAGATCAGGTTGGTCAAGCAGGACCTGCCTTTCATGAACCTGTTTTGGCTGGGCCTGATCACCTGGTTGTCCTGCACATGCCCTGTGAGCGCCCTCCAGATGAACCTCTCCATAATCTTCCCTGGTACGGAGGTCAGGCTGACAGGCCTGTAGTTCCTGGGATCCTCCTTCCAGCCTTTCTTGTAGATGGGCATCACATTGAAAAACCTCCAGTCATCTGGGACCTCCCCTGCTAACCCAGACTGCTGATAAATGATGGAGAGTGGCTTGGCAAGTTCCTCCACCAGCTACCTCAGTACTCTTGAGTTGATCCCAGCAGGCCCCATAGAGCTGTGGGTATCCAGATGGCTTAACAGGTCCTTAACTGCTTCCTCCTGGATTATGGGGAGTTTATTCTGCTCTCTGTCCCTGTCTGCCAGCTCAGGGAGCTGGATATCCTGAGGATACTTAGTCTGGCTATTAAAGACTGAGGGAAAAAAAACATTAAGTACCCCAGCCTTTTCCTCATCATTGGTGACAATGTTCCCCCCCACATCCAATAAGGAATGGAGATTCTCCTTGCCTCTCTTTTTGTTGTTAATACCTTTGTAAAAACATTTTTTTTGTCCCTTATGATCGTGGCCAGATTGAGTTCTAGCTGGGCTTTTGCCTTTCTAATTCTGTAATGATCTATCTTATTACCTTAACCACTGAGTTTTTCTTGTTCCTCATTTAAACCAAAATAATCTATTTGATATGCTATGGCTTTTTTATCTTACAAACCAGCTTGCTGTAGAAGAGAGGCCTGGGCAGGTCTGCCTTGAAACTCTACCTTATTTGGGGCTCCATCACATGTTTTCAATGTAGTTAATGAGCTGGCCATGCATAGAGGAACTCTATCTCTGGTGTTTCTACTGTCTTCAGTAAAGAGAAGAGCAGATGTCTAAAATTTTATATTGCATGTTAGCCTGATGCACCTTTTTACACTGTATCTGTTAGCATCCATCCCCCATATAATGGGAAAGGGGGACCATGGTAGGGTCTCACAGGGGATTTATGAGTACAAATTGACTAGATATTTGGATATGGAGCACTACACGAATGTCAAAATTTTTTTTGCTCCCCAGAATTGAGTTTTGTGGAGATCAAGCTTCTTTTGGAGTTCTGAAACTGAAACTAAAATTCAAACTGAATTTGAAGTAGCTTCAGCAATTATGTAGCCATAATTCACATTAATGCTGTTTAAAATATGTGTGAAGAAACCTAGCGTGTAGTTTTGTCAAACTTTAATGCTTGGCCAAACAAGTTTTTAAGTGAAAGCATTTAAAAAACTTATAAAACAAGCAAATGCAAATCTTGATTTACTTGTCCTACAACTGCCTCATTGTTGTCCTGTTATTCAATCATTTGTGTATGATGGGCTGATCTAAGAGAAACTTCCTCTGTTTGTGAGTTTCTTGTGGCATAAGTAACAAGTGGCAGTTAAAGCCACTTAATGGCAAAATTCCAGTGCATTGTTTTGGGGGTAAACTGATGTATATATTAGCCTGGAAGAAAAGGCAAAAAAAGCATAAAACAAGGAGCTGTGTACAGACTAACACTTTAAAGTTCACTTGGATCCAAGACTGGGTGACTTCCAGCTGAGGGAACTCTTATGAGGAAACATCACTCACTCCACACCAACATGGGAATTCCAAGGGCATGTTTGCCATGTTATCTAAAAGTGTGATCACAGTGTAGACAGGGCTATTTGAGCCTGTGTTAATATGAGTAGCAGTAGAAATAGCTTCCAGGACAGTATGCAAGCCTTGGCTTGCTGTTATTATTATTATGGATTCAGATTCACAGATATCTTAAGCCTATCTAATTGTTCTCTCCTGGTGGCAGGTCTTGATTCCAATTTTCCTATCTAACCAGATAATTTCTTATGTAATTGGAGAAGTAAGCCTTGCTACATTATCAACATAGGGAGAGATCCAATGAGTAGCAGTTTAGAGGGAGTGGGGAATATATTGATGATTGAAACAGATCCAGTGCATAGTATGAACAGGACTTTCCCACCACCATTTAATAGCAGTGAATTAGATTTGTTCCCTGCAAATCCTGAAGCTGCAGCTGTGGGAGACGGTGTCAAAGGCTTTACTAAAGTCCAGGTAGACAACATCCACAGCCTTTCCCTCATCCACTAGGCGGGTCACCTGGTCATAGAAGGAGATCAGGTTGGTCAAGTAGGACCTGCCTTTCATGGCTTTAGAGTACACTTGGAAAGACTAGAAACCTGCCTTTTTTTTTTTTTTTTTAATGAGGTTTGGATTTAATTATTGTTTAAGTATCTCCTTTGCTTACTATAACATCATTATAATTTAAAACTCTAAAATAGTATTTTCTGTTATGAGAAAAAGAAATGAACACTCTAACATGACAGCGTTTCCAAGTGTTTGTACCAGTTGACTCAAGGTAGGAGTAAGACTGAACTGATCCTGTTTAGAAGGAAGTGCTCTAAAGAAGATTTGACAGTCTTATCTTTGCATAGAGTGTAACTGGTAGATTATGTTGGTCTTAAATTAAGAGACTGCTAAATTCTTCACTGACTTTAGATGAGGGGGGTGGTGGTAGTGTAGGAAGTGCCATTGTTTGTTTGTGGCCACAAGACGGAGCACCAAACTGATGGATATTAAGCTGACTTTTGTATGTGTGGTGGGGGAGACAGAAGGGGGGAGATGAAAAGAATGTGCTGGCTCATAGGAGAAGGCTGTTTTCTGAGAAGGGAATGTTCTTTGTGGCTCGTTATCATGAACAACTGCTCTATGATTGTAACTGATTTAATTCCAGCACGTCTTTCTATTGAGAAATAAAAAGTACAGAGGGAAGACTTTATGTAGCTTTATTTCCAATTAGTTAGAGAAGAATTTTTTTTTTTTAAATATAGTTACAATCAGCATCTTGAATATCGGTTGCTGTTTGCCTCTTAATGAGAATTGCGTTCCTGCATAGTACTTTGGTAGAGATATTCCCAGCTCTGGAGGTAAAGTTAGTAGTTAGATTACTGCCATGTTGCATATAGGTTCAGGAACTGACTTCTTGAATGCACCGCATATGGGAGGCGGATTAAGGAAAATAGATGCTGCCTGTTAGAGGCTATATTTTTCCAGATGTTCCCTTTTTGGATTTTACATATTTACTTCAGACCTGGAAACAAAATTGCTACAAGTGTGTTTCCTTTTCTCTCTGCACTGTATGATGAATATATTCTCAATCAGTGTAGGTGGTCTTGAAAGGGAACTTTGGCTTATGCCTCACAAGTGCTTGCCTTCTTCATGTAATACGTGGTGTGTGTAGGTTTTTTTTTGTTTATTTTTTTAACACAGGTGTGGAGGTTCAGTCCAGTTGTTTGGCAAATAGACCTCAGTGGTAAATTCTCAGGGTTGAGTAGTTGACCAGCAGACCTAGGAAAGGGGTTGTTGTCTCATTGTATGAACAATGGCTCTATGGCTTGGCTTATGGTTTTTAACTGTAGTGTTGTCCCTCAAACGGGGTCCAGTACTCGGTGTGCAACAAGCCAATCTTACACACAGAGCCGAGATATATATTTATTTCATGTTTGTGCAAAGGTGGGTGCTAGGGGATAATTCCACAAAGCTAGCACACCACACGAAGGAATTACAATGTATTTATCCTGTTACATGATTAGCAGAAACAATGGAAAACCTGCCCAAATTTACATTCATTGGTTAGCGATCGCCATATCACTTGCTATTGGCTTGTTACATTTAAATTAGCTTTGCTTGCCATGTAAATCAGCACACATGCTCTTTATAGGTGGGGGGGCAATTTGCATAGACCTTCACTTGAGTCGATGGTCGTGATCTCCCCCTGCTGCCTTTACCTTTACCCCAGTTACTGTGGATTTTTGCTGACTTCAGGCTAGTAGCGTTCTTCTATCCTTGTTATCTTCCCTGTAACAAGAGGTCTGCTTGAAGTCCCTCTTATCAATCCTTCCTCTGGAGGTACGTGATTAGTAAAGCATAAAAAGTAATCAGACCTAAATTAAACAGTGTCACCACTATCTAGACATTAACCCAATCATATGGTTGTACTCAGTCTACAGTAGCATTGCTATGATTTAATAGAAGATAAATGTGGCTTCTCATTACAGGTTATCTCTTCATGTCTGTTGCTGCTTTATATGGTGTTGAGCAGTGAAGGAGTCTATTTCCAGAATCTTTAGCCAAATGATAGTGATTAAAGACTCTTTCTGAAGAGGTGATAGAAAGATACTTTTCTTCTCATTGAAGTTCCCACCTCTATGCTCATTAAAGAAGTTAAGACAGAAAAGCGTGCTTTATAAGGATAGTATATTTTGTTACTATGGAGGTAAAGAATGACATGGGGTTACTACTTGCTCTGTGCAGTGAACAGAGGCAGCTAACACAGATGCATCAACTGTTGCAGCAGTTATCCCAGGACAGACACTGGGGCTCAGAAACACTGATCAAGACTCTAAGGGACTGCTTGACACCATGCCATGATGGTAGTGATGTTCCATGGTTTCTGATGCCATGTGAAGTCACTGTCCCAGGCACATTGGAGGCCTCAATGCAGACAGGCTCCAGAGAGAGCAGCCAGGCCTGGGGGCAAGAGAAGTATCTGGTCCCTCTCCCTGGTGCTGGCGGTGAGCAAGACAAATAGTGGAGTTACAGTGCTGGACTTCAGGAAGCAGATTTGAGTTTGCACAGTAAAGGAGAGCACAAAGTCCCCTGCCTGGGATGGAATAACCCTATGCAGTAGTATAGGCCAGACAGCTGGAAAGAGGCTTTGCAGGTTCAGTGGTGTTTGTGGAATACAAGTTGAACATGAGCCAGCAATGTGCCCTTGACTGAAGGAAGTGGTTCTTCCCCTCTCTGTGATACTTCCGAGTCTGTATCTGGAGTGCTGTGCCCAAATTTGGGCCATAAAACAGGCAGTGGCATACTGAAGAAGTCCAGTGGATGGCTATCATTATATGGTAAAGAGGCCTAGGAGGAGAGCCTGAGAGATCAGAGTCCCTTCAGCCTTAGGAAGAGAATGCTAAAGGTAGGTTTTATTGGTGTCTATACCTACCTGTTGAAGGCTGTAGAGATGATAAAGCCAGATTATTCCCAAAGGTGTGTATTGATAGTACAAGAAGCACTGGATGCAAGCTGCAACATGGATAATTCCAATTAGAGAGAAAAATTCACCATGATGGTGGTCAAACACTGCAGCAGGTTGCCCGGTGAAGGCTGTAGTATCTTCATCCCTGGAGGTAATCAAAACTCAATAGAACAGGGCCCTGAGCAACCTGCTTTGAGCAGGACATGAGTTTGACTATATGACCTCCAGATACCCCTTCCAACCTTCATAATTTTGTGGTTCTGAAAAATACCCAAAGGAAGTATTTTCGGTGAATATATTCAAACACATTTTCTCTTAGACCATTACTGGGTGATATAGGTGAAGATGTCTGAAATATTACATCCTTGGTATCCTGCTAATATATGCTACTGTCATTAACTACTAGTGTAAATGTATTGGAAAGTTTCAACACTACAGTTGTCATTACTGACTTTTTTTTTAAACTTGATGCTGAAAACTATCATGAAAATTAACTTTAGTTTATTTAACTCTAGTTATATTACTAACAAATAAAAGTGAAAACTTTTATTAAGAATTTATGTGCAATTTTTTAGTTACCTAAAATGTGTGTAACCTTCTAAATTTATACTTTGTGCAATGTTATATATTAAATCTGGGTTTGAGCTCTGAACTTTGGGTGGGAGAACCGCTTGCTGTACTTCTGTTGCTCTCACTGATGGATGCATGTAGCCTCACTTGTCTAGCTGTTAGTGCAGCTTCGCTCAATCATTGCATGCAAAGCAGCTGAACTGGAGGCACTCAGCTGATCCTGAAATGTGCTATGCAGGAATGGAGGAATGACCTCTTAGTTCTCTAATTCAGCTTCTTGTTCCTTCTCCCAGTGTCAGCTGAGAAGTGCTTAAGCTGTAGCTGCATCTTAGTGAACACAGAAGCAATACAACAGTAAATCTGATAGTTTCTAATCTTAGGGCTCAATCTCTTCTTGGTTTGGATTATCTCCTACATCTCCTCCTTCATCCCCTGCCCCCCTCCAGAAAAAAAAGAGAAGGATAAATTAAGGATCTAATGGTGTCTCCCTCCCCTTTGTTCCTTGGAGAGAAGGGTGTTATTTATGATACATACAAACACAGTGTGGAACTTGTTTTTCCTGTGACGAACCTTCATCGACTGAAGAATTCTGGAGCATGGTTAGGGGGACCATCTCAGTCTCTTTATGGGCAGCTATTTGGGCTCAGCTTTTTCTGGCATTTGGTTAGAGATTTTTTTCTTTCCCAGTTCTTATTTTGAAACCTTACTGTTTGTGCTGGATATCAATAGGTATTTTATAAAAAGGTTAATAATTTGAACTATTGTAAAGGCCTATAGTTTGAATTTGCATTTCACTAATGTGTCTCTTACAGATGCTTACAAGTCATGGACCTAGGAAAGGGAAAGTAGAGAAAAAAATTCTTTTTTCACATGGGCATTTATGTTTGTCAAGGAGCAGCAG
>NW_010529646.1:68046-97769 GCF_000687285.1 Phaethon lepturus
TCAGCCAAGTCAGAAGCTGTGGATGACACTGGTGCAGGCTATGCCCTCAGTGATGGGCTGCTGCACCTCTGGGCTTGAGCCAGGTGGGCAGAGCCAGGGACTTGTAACTGGCTCCATTGACAAGCCCTGACACAGCCTGGGGATGGACTAGGTCCAGGGTCTGCATGTGGGCTTCAAGTGGGAGCAAAAGCATGCAGGGTCAAAGGCAGGCCTGGAGGCAAGGCTGCTTTGAGAGTCTGAGGGGTCCATCCAGGAGACTGGCTCCAGGCCTACCCATGGCACAGAGCAGGGTAAGGTTCCCCAGCCTGAGCTGATGTGTGGCTTCTGGGCTTATGGGCAAGGAGTGAGTGGGGGATAACAAGGGAGACTGCTCAGGGCCATCAAAGCCTATTAGTCCCCTCAGGGCCTGATAGTATTCTTGCAGAAAAACTAAACCTTTCTAGAAGTGAAAAATTTAATGTATATTTTCCACAACTTTTTTTCCTGTAAAAAAATTTCTTTCATCCAGGTTTTTACCCAGTCATGGCTGTGTTCAATCTACTAATTTTGACACTGCAGGAATCTATACCAAATAAAAAATTATTTAACTAAAATGTTAACTAAACTGCAGGAAGGTTTACAAAGAAAATATTAGTGAAAAATATGGCTTTTTTATAAAATAACTATTTAGGTTGTCAAAATCTAGGATGACAGGGTATATTGCAGGTATTTCAGAGGATTTCTTGTCCGTTTTAGAAACGATACGAATTGCAGTATTAGGCAATAGACAAATATAATTATCTTGGTTACATGTAAGAGATTAATAGATTTAAGAGGAAAATATTGAGTAACCACAGGGAGGGACAATAAATAATTTCTCTTCAGTCCTTTATGTCCCAATATGCTGACAGTACATGTCCAAGTAAGAAATAAGAAACAGCCAGCATACTTGGGACAATTTGCCACACTGCCCAATTCCTTTCCTTTGGAAATCCTGGGAGAGGATAACCTGTCAAGATTATATTCTGAATGACAAAAGTACGTGATCTGTGATCTGGTGTGCATGTCAAGATGTTTTGGCACATGCTGTCTGACTTGGAAACTTCTTGTTTCAGGAACCATGCTTGAATATCTGGCCAATAGTCTCCTTGGGAGTCTGCTGACGCCATGGTTGTCACAAGTCAAATACAGAAGGGAATTTTTGGTTTTTTTTTTTAAATCCTGGGCTGTTGGAGAAAATACAATTATTAAAGTAGTTGCTTTACATCAGAGCACTGAGGGCCCTAATAGGCCTTAACAGCCTTGACTAGTCTGACCTGGGGCCTCTACTCATTGCATGCCTGAGGTCCCACTTCAGCTCAGGGATGGGTACCCTAAGAGGGGCTGTAAGTCAGCTTGGCCCAGCCCACCCCTCCAGATGGCCCCATTTCTGCTTCTCCTGGCTGGCCCTGGACCCTTCTCCTGGCTGGCCCTGGACCTGGTTCATCCCTTGCCATGATGGGGCTGTTGACGGAGCCCGTTACCTGCTTACAGCTCTACCCACCTGGCTCAGGCCTGGGAAGATGGTACCCTACCAGCGAGGAAGTCACCTTGGTGCCCAGCCCACCTCACAACTCCCCAGCATTTCACATGACACAAGCCTACCTTTAAAAGGAAACAAGCCAAAACACTGCAACCTCTCTGAAAGCCTAGTTAGCTACTACTTCTGCACATATTTAGTCCCTAAGAGGACATTAGGTTTATTCTTCTGCCTCCTCTAATCTATGCTAGCAAAGATACCTGACCCTTGCTGTATTTGACTGGAACCTAGCCTGGCTGTTTTCTCTCAAAAACAGTGTTTGATTTTTTCTCCTTTTCAGGTCTGCCTCTATAGGGTTAGGGTTGTCCACTGTGAACAGATATGGCATTTTCTTCTCTTTTCCAGGAAGAATTAACTCAATATGAACGAAATAATACCTGCTACCAAGAGCTGAACAGGGTATTATCCATGATTTAAATAGAATGCAGCTTTACTTCTCAAAATTCAACATTAAAAAATTAAAATAAAAAAAAAAAATTTGCAACTGTGAGTAGCCATTATCCCAAAACATGTTTCAACCATGATACCACAAATGTGTATGAAATCTAACAGTAGAGCCATTTATCATATTTATGGTAACTAAGAGGCCAAAACTATAATCTGGGGAAAGATTCACTGAGACCTAGTTAAACCATTCTAATTTCAAACCTGAAGAATACTGTTTGTGTCTTTTTCTTTCTTTTTTTTCCCCTCCTCCCTACACCCCCATCACACTTTTTTTAATAAAAGTTAGTGAAACTATTGTCTGGGACATTATGTTCTAAACTTGAATTGCTTGATATGGGGAATCCTGGTCCTTCAACACAACCTGCAGGTGGACAAGTAAGCCGGACTGGCTAGAAGAATTTTGCTCATGGTGGAAGTGAATTACCTAGAAGAACAAACAGCTCTGCTCCCCTGCCTTGTCATGTGCAATAACTGTTTTCTGCCTAGTACCATTTATGAAACTATCAAGTGCAGAGCAGATGTTCTCAAATTATTCTTTGCAGAGCTCTTCATTTGTGAAACAGCAGATGAGAGGTTATGGTTGGACAGATCTTGTACAATTGCATTTGGAGAATATGTGTGTTAAATATTTTTCTATTATTTGAGCTGTTACAATCACAGGAATGGTATGCAATAGTAAAACCAAAGGGGTGGTCTAGGCAGGGGTGAATTGTAATGCAATTGGTAATGCAATTAGTTAATGAGTATTATCACAACACTTTTCAACATGTGCTAGTGGAGAAATGTGTAAAGAAGGAAGACAGGAGTAGAAGTACTGTTTACAGAAGTAATAACCAATTTATTATATATTATAACCAATTTATAAATTGGTTATTGGTTATAAATTGGCTGAAGACTTCATCCATATATTCTATAGTTGGTGATCTAGCTGGTCCTTGAAGTTGATTCCATATTGTGGTTCTAATTTGTACCTTTTGGCATTAGTCATGTGACTATAACTGTTTCTTCTGACTTACTTTGGCAACTAAAATGAAATAAAGTTAATTTTTTTTTCTTTTTTTTTTTGTTGTGGTTTTTTTAGCCTTTATCTAAATTATCTAAAATTTCTATAGAACAGCTTTGTTACTTGCCAGTTGTAGTGTCTACTAATGAGAGTTGTGCAAAAGGTACTGCTTTGAGCTATGTGTATGAATATCATGTTAATAAAGTCCTCTTTTGATGTGTATTGTTGCTGTGGGAACATCCTAATTCTGTAAGCTGTCTCCAGAAAGCAGTTCAGGCAGATTTGAGGAGGGTTCCAATGCAACCAGACAGAGTTCAGAAAGACCTTCTTGACTTCCCACCACCTCAGGCACTTAGCTGTCTGCCAGTTTCTTTGCAGAACTGAAGTGCTGCTTTTTTATTTCTTCCTCTCTCTTTCCTTTGTGGTTTCCCTACCCTGCCCCCTTTCCCCCCCAACTGGATATATGCACTCACTTAAAACAAATTCAAGTGAGCAGACCCTGGCTGAAAACCACTACTGCCTCTGTTCCACAGCACCCCACCAGACAACATGCACTGGAGATGAAGCTCCTTTCTCTTTCCAAAAGAACTTTGAAAACAGTAAGTCTAAAACTGAAATGAAACTATATTTGAAGACTTTGAACTCCTGCATGAAATATAATTCCCGTTTCTGCTCAGTTCTCTGTATAATACTCTTCCAGAGAGAAAATTGAGGAGATTGATGTTGTGGTAGCTCATTTGTTTTTAGCACAAACTTCACTTAATTTGACTGAGGACTTTGAAGGCAGATACAATGTTTTGCCTGTTTTTAAAGGAAGCTATGGCTGTTGTAAAGTTCAGTTTTCTAGATTATGGAACTCCAGGGAGACTTTTTTTTCAAAGCCTATTTTGTCCACCAGGTGTCACTCATTCATAAAGAATCTTAGAAGGATTTTGCAGTGCCAATCTTGGATCAGTGAAGACAAAGCCTTTGAAAACCATTACCTGCCTTGTCACTTATCTACCCCCATTTAAAAGAAGGAACAAATTACCGTATATTACTGAACTTTGAAATGAAGGAAACTTCACAAAAAGTAGCTCCCATTTTGACTAGTTCAGTCTGAACAAAAACAGTGGAAAGCATTATAGCAAGAAGAGGCAATTCTTACCCTGGAACTGGCATGGTGGTGATTCACAGCCATTAGGCTGTTCTGACATGGTTTGAGCAAGGCTGCTTCGATGAATGGTCACCTGATAACAGCTTTTACAATCTTTTTTGTATATACTTACTTTGTTTTTTGAACAAAAAACTTGCCTGCTCGGTGTCCTGTAGAAAAGCTATTCTTTGTTTTACATCAGCCAACTTTAACATATTCAGGTGGTGCTGGAGAAATTAGGTGAAAGTTTGACAGGGTAAGAAATAGAGGCAGTATGTCTTTGGCTAGCTATTGGCAGCTGTGTTTATGGCAAAACCAAAATCAATAGAAAAAGTAGTCATGCTTGTTAAAGTGCACTTAGTTGCTTTTGCAACTGTTTTTTCCTTTCTTAATTCAAAAGTTAAAAGCTATACATTCTTACTGTAAGTGCAGGAAGAAGGAAAAACAACTGCAACAATGTAAATGAAGCACAAATGCCATGGTGACTGTACTGATCTGAGAAGGGTCTATGATATGTGGGAAGCTATGGTTTCTAGGAATACTTTTAGAAGAATAGTGATGTTTGAGTAATATGCTTTCATTGTAGTTAGAGTATTTATGTTCTTAAGCTACATCTGCTTGATTCAAATAACTTCTTATCAACAACAGGTCTTCAGTAAACCACATGGACAGCACACTGCAATGATGCGTCAGCATTTGGTTTTGGGTGTCTAGATAGAGAGCTAACTTGGTATAGACTGGTGCCTTTGACAGTAACAAGGTATTTACATCACTGTAGTGCAAATTTCCTTTACATATCTGGAGTTTGAATTGGCTTAGGTTTTCAACATTATGGAATCATATGGATGTAAGAATTCCCCTGTTATGTACATGAAACTACAGGAAGGGTAGAAATTGGGTAGAAACATTGGAAGAGGTAGAGGACAATGAGCTCTATGTTTCCTTTAGATCAAAAACATGATCACACTCATAGAATCATAGAATCTTTGGGTTAGAAGGGACCTTCAAAAGTCATCTAGTCCAACCACCCTGCAAGAAGCAGGGACATCTTCAACTAGATCAGGTTGCTCAGAGCCCCATCCAACCTGACTTGGAATGTTTCCAGGCATGGGGCATCTACCACCTCTCTGGGCAACCTGTGCTAGGGTTTCACCATCCTTATTGTGAAAAATGTCTTCCTTATATCTAGACTAAATCTACCCTCTTTTAAGTTAAAAACATTACCCCTTGTCCTATCGCAACAGGCCCTGCTAAAACGTCTGTCCCCATCTTTCTTATGAGCCCACTTTAGGTACTGGAAGGTTGCAATAAAGACTCCCCAGAGCCTTCTCTTCTCCAGGCTGAACAACCACAACTCTCTAAGCCTGTCCTCTTAGGAGGGGTGTTCTGTCCCTCTGATCATTTTGGTGTTCCTCCTCTGGGCCCTCTCCAACAGGTCCATGTCTTTTCTGTACTCTGGACTCTAGACCTGGATGCAATACTCCATGTGAGGTCTCACCAGAGTGGAGTAGAGGGGCAGAATCACCTCTCTTGCTCTGCTGGCCATGCTTCTTTTGATGAAGCCCAGGATACAGTTGGTCTTCTGGGCTACGAGCTCACATTGCCAGTTCATGTCCAGCTCTTCGTCCACTAGTATCCCCAAGTCCTTCTCGGCAGGGCTGCTCTTGATCCCTTCATCCCCCAGCCTGTACTGATACCGGGGGGTGCCCCCACTCAGGGGGAGGCCCCCAAGCTTGTCCAGGTCCCTCTGGATGGCATCCCATCCCTCAGGTGTGTCAACTGCACAACTCAGCTTGGTGTCATCTGCAAACTTGCTGAGAGTGCACTCGATCCCACTGTCTGTGTCATTGATGAAGATATTAAAGAGTACTGGTCCCAATACAGACCCCTGAGGGACACCACTCACATCACCGATCTCTATCTGGATACTGAGCTGTTGACCACCACCCTCTGGATGTGACCATCCAACCAATTCCTCATCCACCCAACAGTCCACCCATCAAATCCATACCTCTCCCATTAGGGAGAAGGATGTTGTGGGGGACCGTGTCAAAAGCCTTACAGAAGTCCAGATAGATGACATCGGTAGCTCTTCCCTTGTCCACTGATGTGGTCACTCCATCACAGGACACTAGGTTGGTCAGGCAGGACTTGCCCTTGGTGAAGCTGGCTGTCTTGAATCACCTCCCTGCCTTCCATGTGCCTTAGCATAGCTTCTGGGAGGATCTGTTCCATAATCTTCCCAGGCACAGAGGTGAGGCTGACAGGTTGGTAGTTCCCAGGATCCTCCTCACAGCTTTTTTAAAAAATGAGTGCAATGTTTCCCTTTTTCCAGTTTCCAGGGACTTCACCTGGCTGCCATGACTTTTCAAATATCATGGAGAGTGGTTTGGCAACTACATCAGCCAATTCCTTCAGGACTCTGGGATGCATCTCATCAGGTCCCATAGACTTGTGTATGTTCAGGTTCCTCAGGTGGTCTCGAACCTCATCTTCCCGTGCAGTGGGATGGACTGTGCTCCTTCAGTTTCATCCCTTTGGGAGGTGTGGGAAGAGAGACTGAGGCAAAGAAGTTGTTGAGTACCTCAGCCTTTTCCTCATTCGTTGTTACCAGCATTCTCAGTGATTGTCTTAATAGTTGTCTATGACAAATCTATCCAAGATGGATGGATGGTGGGTGGGTGAGGAGGGGAATGTTTTGGAGAATTTGTGTCCTCCCAAGCCTTTTTCACATATGGTAATTTCAATGGTGTAGAGCCAGGAAACTGAATACATGTTGAAAAGCTGCAGCTGATACAAAAAAGAGAAGCCATCTTTAGAATCTGTGAACAGAAGAGCTACTGTTCATTTTCTTCCCAATGAAGAAAATTACATTTTCTTATGTTGGGTGTAATGTACAGATCTATTCAATGTTCTGCTTGAGAGACTAGCACCATTTAGCTGAAAAATCACTTTCTTCTTTATAAACATCCTATGACATTAGGATAAGGAAGCTGTGACAAGATGTAGAGAAAGCGAGAAAGCTGGCAGTACTGCTAATAGGTGTATTCATGATGGAGGTAGACTTTTACTTTCAAATGTGAAGAGCTAACCCAATGTAGAGCAGGTAAATGAGGGATGCATCTTTGTTTACAAACAAACACCAAAACTTCATCATGGTGAAAGTAAGAAAAATAAGTGGGGAACTAATTGCTCTCAAAATTAAAATACAATTAGCTCTGTGACATAGGTTATCCTCATGCACAGTTGCTCATGCATATACGAACTATTTTTTTGAGAACTAAAATCCTGTAAATTAACCTGCTGTACAGAATAGAAAGTATTTAAAAAAAACCCAAAACATATGGGAAGAAAGCAAGCACGTTATTTCTACCTATAAATATTGGTTGTGGTCAAATACTACAGTGATGGGACTGTGTAGTTATCCAGCTAAATAGAGAGAATATTTTGTGCTGTTTAGATAAATATTCCCCATTCCCCTACTAATTATCACTATACAGGAACTTTTCAGACCTTGCTTGCCCCATCCTGGCTGATCACATGATTGTCAGCACAGTTAGTAATAGTCATGGAGTCTCTTGCTTTCCCCCTTCCCTCCCTTTGCCTCCTTTCAGGAACTGTAGTATTAAAAAGTACTCAAGTGACCCACTCAGTTCCTGCTCTGATCCCTGCATTGGGGAAGTAAGGCATATGTGACTAAGGAGAGTAAATAGTGGCAATCTTCTGCAGGCTGAGCCACAATCCTGTGCTTCTAATGCAGAAAGTGAAAAAGGAGGCCTTTTTGCTCTGACCTGGAAGCTGTGCCAAGTGCACCTCCCTTCCCCATTCAGAAATAATCAGGAAATCAGGCAAAGTGACTGTACTTCATATATTGGCAAGCCACACTGCAGCAGCTAGGAGCATGGGGAATGACAGAAAAAACAACAATCAGTGGGTGTCATGGTTTAACCTCAGCCAGCAGCTCAGCACCACACAGCTGTTCACTCACTCCCCCTGGTGAGATGGGGGAAGAGAATCCGAAGGGTAAAAGTGGCAGTTTAATAGGTAAAGCAAAAGCTGCGCATGCAAGCAAAGCAAAACAAGCAATTTGTTCACCACTTCCCATTGGGAGGCAGGTGTTCAGCCATCTCCAGGAAAGCAGGGCTCCATCATGTGTAGTGGTTACTTGGGAAGACAAACACTTTAACTCCGAACATCCCCCCACTTCCTTCTCCTTCCCCAAGCTTTATATGGTGAACATGACATCATATGGTATGGGATATCCCTTTGGTCAGTTGGGGTCAGCTGTCCCAGCTGTGTCCCCTCCCAGCTTCTTGTGCACCCCCAGCCTGCTCGCTGGTGGGGTGGTGTGAGAAGCAGAACAGGCCTTGACTCTGTGTAAGCACTGCTCAGCAATCATGAAAATATCTCAATATTATCAACACTATTTTCAGCACATTTCCAAAACATAGCCCCATACTAGCTGTTATGAAGAAAATTAACTCTATCCCAGCCAAAAATAGCCCAGTGAGTCAAAGGAAAATGGTCTTTCCCTCATCTAGATTATTTTGTCTTTGAGAGGTGCTGTTTCTTGTAACCATATTGAACACTTGATTGCAAAGGCCCCAAAAACTATTGTGATAACAATAGTTATCACTAAAAGTCTCCTTTTAGCTATTTCCACGGTACAACAATCCAAACATATGTCATATTGATTTGAGGAAAACAAAATAACTGGAATAACAGTAAATACCTGAAATTACTTATACAGCATTGAAAAGTAAGTGTCTTTACACAGAACACTGATACTCTGAATGGCAGATCACAGCTGGGTGCTACATGCTTCAAATCTTGGTCTTCTATCAGCCTTTTATTGAAGAAGAGGCTGACAATATTTTAGTTGTACTGACTTTGTCTATTGAGCATTGTAATCTCATTCAAGCTTCTGGAAGTTGTAGTTCTTAGAGGATGGTTGACCCCTAATTTAATTCAAGCTATGCAGCTGTATCTTGTGGGAAAATTAGTGTATGCCACATTGTCATGCTACTGTGGCATGTTAAAACATCTGTGTTCCTTCCTTTAAACCCCTATCTTGTGTAACTTATCCAGAAGAAAGGCTGTAATATGTCAACTTCTTTACAATAATTGTATGCTAGGCTAGATAGAACAGCACAAACATTGACATCCAAGATTTTCTGTTAGTGAATACTGAGTAAAATCTCTTAAGTTTCACATGTAGTGCATGAGGCTCATTTTTCTGGCATTTGTTTTTCCCTAATGGCATCACCTGCAACTTCCATATTCTCTTCAGTCTCTATCTGTGCTGCAATCTTTTGGTTTTCTGGAGAAAAGCACAGGAATGAGTTGTAATTAAGGAGTGCCTGGTGACAGTCTGTGGGAAGCAGTGATGTCTTACTTGCAGCCTTCTTGTCTTGCTCTTCCATCTCGTGTAACTTAACCTAGAGAGTTTTCCTTTGCTTTTGTGAGACTTAGTGCGTGATGCTCCATAGAAGAGAGACTGAAAGTTGTGCATGAATTTTGTTTCCTTATTTAGCATTTACATGCTGGAGGAAGGCTCTGGCTGAGTGTTAATTTGTAGATTCTGACTGAACACTTCAGCTGATCGCTCTGTTTGTGGTAGTGTTTTCATTCACTTACAATTCTGCATGTTTGCAAACTTCAGTGATTTTTTTTTTAATCACATCATTAAGTACTGGAAAAAGTTCATGCTACACTCTCTGTGATACACATATGGGTATTTTTCTTGCTCCTTGAAAATTTGGGTGTGCAAGAGAATTGCAAAGTCTCCTCAAGAAAGTGTAAAGACTATTACTATAGTGTAAGACTATTACTATGAGGTTTTCTAAACTTGGACTCTAGGTGCAAAGTAGAAACAATAACTCAAAGGAAAAAGTAGTCTAAACTTTCTTGGATTATTCTAGCCCTTATATTTTCACACATACACACATTTTATCAAAACGCTGTAATTCCTGCTATGTCAAGAGCCAGCTCTATCATTTTCATGTAAGTGGGAAGTTAGGTCCCTATTTCCCCCTATCAGCTAGGAGAATCTTATGTTATCAGGTACATAAACTTGGACTTTTTAGAACTGGCCCTGGTGTGTTAGTGTTTCAAATTATCTTCAAAATGCAATCACTTGGCACATAAGTAATCTGAGCCATAGTTTTAATTTAGAATGACTAGAAGTCTGTGAACTAATAAAGAGTGACAAGATGTCCTCATAATTTTAGGAAGCCATCCTGAATAATGGCCTAAATGCTGCTTTCGTTTTTTTGCTCTGCCAAAGCTCCGCTTTTCATTCATGCTTTTAGTCAGTTTTAAAGTTTTAAAAGTTGCTTTGTGGCTTTAAATTTCTAATTCTGCAAGCAACTTAGGCAGCATAAACACCTGATTCTTCAGTGATCTTCATATTCTGTGACAAGTAATAGTGCACAGGTACTGAGAGAGATGTGTGTGCATGGCTGCCACCTTGGTCGACCTGCTAGGAACTGGGATTGCTGGAGCAAAAACATTTTCTTCTGCAGGGTGAGTGGAAGCTTTTTAGCAGGGATTGTGTCTACCTCACTCCCTGATGTGACTAAGGCATGGAAGGTTTGTAATGCAGTCATCACGTCCTAACACTTTCAAAGCCTGCAGTTTCCTAACCAAGTATCAAGCAGTATTGCCAGCAGCAATACAGCTTGTTGTTCAGGTGGTCCAGTTGCATATGTGTATGTGTTATTTTGGAGGACAAAACAGTGTGGTACCACCACCCTCTTACTGAATTTGCAGTTTACACCTCATCTTCTGCTCAAAGACCAGAGAAGGAAAAAAAAGAAAGGATCATAGTTCCTCCGCCCTCATCTTTTCTCCCACTAATTCCTAAAGAAGGTGTTTTAGAACATTTTTCTTAGAGTTTTCCCAACGTGCTGCTATTTTTATCTTCTTATATTTATGTCTTACAGTTGCCAAGTTAGCTGACCCAGGAGCACATGTCTGGTCTACTCCCTGGATAGATCACACGGCCATCTCTGCCAGGCAGGAAGTGGTGAATGCATATAAGGATTAGGGTAGGACCACTAGTAAACATTAGTAGCATATTTGTTAATCAATGGGGAAATTACCAGTATGATATATAGCTGGAATGAAATATGGCCTCTCCGGGCTTTGAGCTCTAAGAGGTTAAGAAAGCAGAGCAAGTAATATGAAAAGGACATTGATTTGCTGCCATGACTTCTAACAGAGAACTACCTAATCATAGCAAAAAAGAGTCCATGGACAGCAAATCCCAGGAATGTAGCCTGAAGCCTCAGACTCTGGAGAGGGGCCAATCATAAAGCTCACCTCCTTAACTTGAGTCCATTCACTAGGACACAGAGGCCATTTACAGATGCTAAATTTTACTTAGTGGCTATGTTGCAAAAGCCAAAAATAAATTGATTTGTTATTTAAACTCCACAAATGTATTTCACATTTGTTTAAAGCTATGGTTCCCAGGCCTGCCAGTGACTCCAAGGTAAGATGTTTTTGGAAATAGACTAATTATCTTTGCAGGCTTTTGTGTAACACATCTGTTAACACTTGAAAATTATGAACACTATGATATATTTTGGTGTGTAATGGCTATACTAATCTTCAGTAAGCACTGAAGTAGTAAATTTTTATGAAAGAAGAAACAACTGTGCTCCTAAGTGTCCCCTTTACTTTGAGTACAGGATGCCCTTTATTTTAGCTTGCTGCATAATATAGATATTTATTTTTTCTTTGCCTTAATGGCTGTGGTTGGAAAATGTTTGGTGAGATCAGTAGTACCAGGTTATAGAAGGAGTAAGCCATCCAGAAAGAAACCCAAAGACAAATCTTACACATCTATTAGAATATATCATAAATATTTAAATAATAGACATATTTAAAAAATGTCCTTAATTTCCTATTGTAGAAAAATAGTTATTTTCAGACTCAAATATCAGACTCAAAAAAATTATCACTCAAATAACTACTTAGTCATTTTAATGGGGAACTTGGGTATGCCAGGAAATGGAAGGGACTCAAACTACAGAACACACTGGGCTTTGTGACTTTAAGCATCAAGTATGATGTAGTTTATGTGATACAGAATGAAAGAGAAAGGACACATGTATTTCACAAAATTTTGGTGGAATTGCGTAGAAAGAAATAGAAATAAAACAGCATTCCTATTTTGCTGCAGGTATTTTTTTTCTTGGAAATCCTTTTCACTTTCTTTGAATAACTAACATCCATATTAGTGTTTAAGGCTGCATCAAGAATACACTTTATCTCCCAGTTGCTACCAGTTAAAATATTTTGGCCCATATCCTGAAACAGTCTTGGAGGGTACGAATTACTTCTCTCTCTCCCCCTCCTCCCCCATAAAGTTGTATCAGAAAATGTGCTCCAAAAGTGCACCTAATGCACTCTAACCACTAATAGGTGCTCAGTCTAGGTGGCCAGACTAAAGCTACTCCAAAGTAAACCCCTCAAATACATGTGTTGTGGACATTGAGTCCTCAGCACTAACTACTGTGCTGTACAAACCTGTCCTTATTGTGTTGTATTACTTGCTAATGCAGACAAAGACTGTGATGCCATGAAAAAATGAAAAAAAAAATAGAGTAGAATTGCAAAATATTTGGGCTAAAACATTTTGTCCAGAGAAGGGCAACAAAGTTGGTGAGGGGTCTGGAGAACAAGTCTTATGAGGAGCGGCAGAGGGAATTG
Source organism: Phaethon lepturus (assembly GCF_000687285.1). Classification (NCBI taxonomy): domain Eukaryota; kingdom Metazoa; phylum Chordata; class Aves; order Phaethontiformes; family Phaethontidae; genus Phaethon; species Phaethon lepturus. Next base: position 80,908 of record NW_010529646.1, read on the forward strand.
GTGTTTGTTCAGTCTGGAGAAGAGGAGGCTGAGGGGAGACTCGTCTCTCTCTACAGTTACCTGAAAGGGCATTGCAGTGAGGTGGGTGTTGGTCTCTTCTCCCAAGTAATTAGTGATAGAATGAGAGGAAATGGCCTCAAGTTGTACCAGGGGAGGTTTAGATTGGATATTAGGAAAAATTTCTTTACTGAGAGAGTGGTCAAGCATTGGAACAGGCTGCCCAGGGAGGTGGTGGAGTCACCATCACTGGAAGCGTTCAAGAAACTTGTGGATGTGGCACTTTGGGACATGGTTTAGTGGGCCTGGTGGTGTTGGGTTGACGGTTGGACTTGATGATCTTAGACATCCTTTCCAACCTTAATGATGCTATGATTCTATAAAAGAATTTTGCAACTTTTGCACATCTTAGTGGGGAAGGTACTGGATTTTAAGCTGCTGAAGTGAGAGGGGAAAAAACATCTTCCTATTATTTTAGCTAACAATTTATGGATCTCAGATTGTGACCTGTTGTATCTGCATAGCATCATCAGTGCATGCAAAGGAGACTCATGTTCAGGCTGGGTAGACCGTTCTTGTTGTGATACTTATTTAGTTATTTATTAGCTAATTATTTTTTATTATTTTATATTTCAGAGGGGTGACTATAATGATGACTAAAGGTGGAAGTCTTGGTGTACAGATTAGCCCAGTGTGGCTCCCTCTTACTAGTAGCAGACAAAAATGGTTTGTAAGCATTACAGTGAAAACTGAACATGCTTATGACGTCATGTTGTGGTTTAGCCTCAGCTAACAGCCAAAATCCTACCCAGCTGCTTGCTCATCTCCTTGCCTCCTCCAGGATGGGGGCAGAAAATAGGAAAAGCCAGAACAAGAAAGCTTCTGGACTGAGGTAAAGATAAGGAGATGGCTTTCCTGTCACTGTTGTGGGAAAAACAGACTTGTCCTGGGGAAAAATAACTTAATGATGGCTAATTAAAATAAAAATGTAATCACTGATTTGAGTAGTGGGAAACAAAGACAAACATTAAAATAATACCTTTCCTTCCCCTTTCCCAGACTCAACTTCACTCCTTCACTCTAGTCTCCCACTACCCCCCTACCCCAAGTGGCACAGGGGGATGGGGAATTGGGTGGTGCTGCCATCCGTCCATAACAGCTCCTCTCTGCTACTCCTTCCTCCTTGCACTTTTCCCCTGCTCCAGTGTGGGTCCCCTCCACAGGCTGCAGTTCCTGTCAAGAAAATCTGCTCTGGTGTGGGCTCTACAGAGGCTGCTGCTCCTTCAGGCATGGGGTTGTCCATGGACTGCAGTGACTGTCTGCACTGGTGTGGTTCCTGCATTGGCTACAGGGGATCTCTGCTCTGGCACCTGGAGCACCTCCTCCTCCCCCTCCTCTTTCTCTGACCTGGGTGTTCCCTCTGGTGTTTCATACTATTTTTTTTTTTGTTGTTGTTCCCTCTTCCTCTCTCTCTGTGGTGTTTTAACTTTTTTCTTATATACATTTTTAGAGATGTGCCTCAAACTTTGCTGGTGGCCTCAGCTTTGGCCTGTGATGGATTTGGCTGGAGCTTGCTGTGGCTGGCCCAAGGCAGCCCATACCCTTTTCCCACAGAAGCCACACCTGTAGCCCTCCTGCTGCCAACATCTTGCCACCTACACCAAATACATGTCTGTATATTTGAAAGCCTGTGGGGTGACTGGCAGAGTGAAATGGATAAATCTTGACTGACTTGTTTATTCTGACCCACAGAGTAGGAGTGTGGTCTCTATCAGCCAGCAAGCAGGAGGGATGCAAAAAAAGATATGTGTTATTGTACACAGGTTTCTTTAACAATTATAGAAGATACACATAGAATAAAATAAAATTTATACAGTATCTTATTAGCCTCTGTTTCTACTTTGCTTGCCTTTGGACATTTCACTTATACTAGGGTTAGGTGAGTAGTAAAGTCACATTAGTGGCATGTGACTGGAAGAACCTTAGATTATATGATATTTCTTAGAAAGAGAGCAGGAATTTTTGATCCGAAAACAAGAATGCTGCTTTAGCCTAAACCACTATTAGAGTCTAAATTGCAGGCTACAATACCTAATATAGGTAAACATGCATTAAATTAGGGTCCATATATAGCATAAAATGCGTAAGGCATCATTTTTATGATGCCTTAGGCCATACATGGAAAGCCCCATTCTGTGTTGAAACTTCACAGGATGTCATCACTGCCAAGGCACCTTTAACTCAGACCATGTGTACTGTATATTTGGGAGGGAAATAACTTATTGTGAGAATACCTAAATTTGTGGTATTTGGCATGAAATAGGACTTTGCACTCCTGCAGAACAACAGAAAGGGAGGAAAGAATTTATCCATGATTTTTTAATTTACAATTATTCTGTCTGCTAGTTAGTCATTAATGTTTATATACTTGTTCCATATGGACTCCTCTGCTTTGAATATTTGAGAATAATCAAATATTTGAGAATAATCAAATCAAAGAAATATGGTCTATTGAGAGGTACATGTTAGTGTGCTTTTTTTTTGGGAGGTCAGTGACCAAGAAGGTTGATATATAGCCTTAAAGACCCGAGATCTGTCTCTACTACCATACAGTAAAAGAAATAGTGTAAATTTTGTACTTTTTTTGTCATAACTCAGCTGAACCTGCTTTGCCATTATTGATAGCTCATGATCCTCTAGGCCTAGGTCTAGAAAAGCTTTGTGACTCCCACTGAGAGTTAAGCATGAGAATTAAACATTGAAATGTGTTAGACGTGAGTCTTGGCAAACCTGCCTCTTGTTACTGTTTCATCTCTTTAACCACAATTACACTTATGCAAGGTAGTATAGTCCTGCAACATCCAAACTAGAGACATTGTAAATTGTTTCAGGACTGTATATAATATACTTATTACAGTACATGCCTAATACACAACATACATTAGCTTAGGAGTGCCACATTGCTAGCCCAGCTGTTATGGGTTAACCCTGGTAGGCAGTTAAGCCCCACACAGCCACATGCTCACTCCAGTGCAGTGGGGTGGGGAAGAAAATTGGAAGTCTAAGTGAGAAAACTCACAGCCTGAGATAAAGACATTGTAATAGGTAAAGCAAAAGCTGCACGCACAAGCGGAACAAAGTAAGGAGCTAATTCAGTACTTTCCATCAACAGGCAGATATTTAGCCATTGCCAGGAAAGCAGAGCTTCATCACACATAACAGTTACTTGGGAAGATAGAATCCATAACTCCAAATGTCCCTCGTCCTGGTTTTGACTGGGATAAAGTTGATTTTCTTCCTAGTAGCTGGTATATTGTTGTGTTTTGGATTTAGTATGAGAAAAATGTTGATAACACACTGATGTTTTAGTTGTTGCTAAGTAGTGCTTTACAACAGGCAAGTTCTTTGCAGCTTCTCATGCCCTGCTAGTGAGAAGCTGGGAGGGGACACAACCAGGACAGCTGACCCAAACTGGCCAAAAGGATATTCCATACCATACGATGTCATGCTCAATATATAAACTGGGGGAATTGGCCAAGGGTGCCACAGCTCCGGAACTGGCTGGGCATCATTCAGCATGGGTAAGCAACTGTATAGTGCATCGTTTATTTTGTATGTTCTTTTTATTATTATTTTTGTCTTTCCTCTTCCCTTGCTGTCCTACTAAACTGTCTTTATCTCAACCCATGGGTTTTACCTTTTGTTCCATTCTTCTCCCCATCCCACCAGTGGGGGCAGGGAGGGGAAGAGTGAGCGAGCAGCTGTGTGATGCTTAGTTGCTGGCTGGGGTTAAACCACAATACCCCTTCTTCCTTCTTCCTCTCCCCCAACTTTTATTGCTGAGCACGACACCATATGGTATGGGATATCCCTTTGGTCAGTTGGGGTCAGCTGTCCTGGCTGTGTCCCCTCTCAACCTCTTGTGCACCCCCAGCCTACCCACTGGCGGGGCAGTGTGAGAAACAGAGAAGTCCTTGATACTGTGTAAGCACGGCTCGGGAATAACTAAAATATGGGTGTGTTAGCAACACTGTTTTTGTCACAAATCCAGAACATAGCACCATATGAGCTACTATGAAGAAAATTAACTCCAGCACAACCAAAACTGGTACATGAGCTTTAGTGCTTGAGTTCCCCTCATTGACCTCTGCAGATGTTCTGAGCTGGAGCTGCTGGGACGTTTTATACTGCATTGTCATATGTGACTTTCAAATACCAGAGAATATCTACTAAGTTGTTGCCATGGTACAGACTTAGATGTAAAGAAAACAGACTGGAAAGAACATGTTAAAAGAACAAAAGTCACTGCTCTAGATTTGAAATGGTTGTCTAGAATTTTTTATCATAGCTTAGCAGTTTCCTGCATCATCAAGTAGTGCTATAAAAGTGTTTCTAAATGGTACTCCTGTATTTTCTAAAATAAATATTGCTTTTTAACAGAATATCTCTTTGTTTATTGTATTCCTACAGAGAAAGACTTTTCATTAGTCATTAGGATTTTTCTTTTGATGACTAAAACTTAGAGGAGAAAAAAATGGAAAAAATATTTAGCTTTTTATGCTTAAAAAATAAAAGGTTGAGAGAACTTGGCTTGCTTCTTAGAATAATATACTTTAATTGGCCAAAATGTTGGAAGAAAAATGTTGCTTTCAGTTTGTGTGCCCTGAAATATATATAGAGAACTTTCATTATGCTTTATATAACATGGTTTTGACTGCTAGAAATGTCCCAAATTATGCATAAATAGTTCATTAAAAATGTTTTTCATTAAAAGTGCTGACTGGTAATTAGGAAGGTATTCTGATTTCCTCTTGAAGGGTGAGTTGTTCACTCAAAATGGCAGCATCCAGCTTTTACCATTCACTTTATGACACAAGTTACTCCTGGCACAAGATAATACCAGTGCCATAATATTCATGCTATTTGACTCCCATGAATTCAAGAGTGATGACACATTTCTCTATGAGGTAAATTTCATACTTCAAAACTAGTGTCACAATATATTAAGTACTGTGTATCAATTAGAAATTGCAATTAAATAATGTCACATATCCGATGCAGAAACTCAACAATCCCTATGCAGACATTGTTGCCAAATTCACCATTGCAAGAGCTCTTGGCCTCCCTTCATACCAGGTGGACATTCTCAATGGATGTTTTGCTATTTCTGCTTTGCTGCCAAGTAGTTTGCAGTACATGCTGGTTTTCTCCTAATTGCCCACCTACTAAATCACAGGTGAGGATGAGATGTGGAAGACATAGCCTCTGGACATAATTTATCCAATTCAGTAACAGATAGATTCAGCTGTAAGAAGTTCAGCAAAAAGCATGTAATTGTGGTCCTTGTTTGGTTTTTAATCTGCTTATTGGGCCAAATTGGAAGCTGTGTGTGGCAGGTTGACCTTAGGTAGCTGCCAGGTGCCCACCAAGCCACTCTATTATTCCACTTCCTCAACAGGACAAAGATTGATCTAAGAAGAGGGAGATCACTTAGCAATTACCATCATGGGCAAAACATACCTGAATTGAGGAAATTTAATTTAATTTATTGCCATTCAGAATAAGATAATGAGAAATAAGAACAAATCTAAAAACACGTTCCCCACACCTCTCCCTTTTTCCCAAGCTCAATTGTTACATATATTAGCTAGTTGAAAATGCATGTATGTGTATCTAAGTGAGGACTTCCATTTCAGAAAAGCTGACTGTACTGAACAGTTTAGACAGTAAGATGGATAATGTAGGCTCAGCTAAATTTTTTTGTTTCTAGTCAAGGGTAGATGGGCTGCACCAGATGTTTTCTTGACTTGTATTGCTTCATGTAGGGCAGAAGTTGTGATTTTGGTGGTGGATGGAATTCTGTAGAATTTCTGAGTGCTTGTGAGGACTCTATGACAGACAACAGAGAAACTTGCTTGTCAGTCAGCTTATGCTCATTATAAAACAGTCTGCACTTCCATTAGAAAGTTATGAAGCGTTCATAAATTGTGAATGGGTTGAAAATCATAATTCTTTAAGTTCTAAAACTTAACCTGATATACTTAAACTGACGGGTATAAAATGTGTGGAGGTTTGTACATATATAAAAAGAAGTGAGATAGAAATAATGGGCTGCAGTACCACTGGCAGATCCTAGTAACGTTGAGCAATAACTGCAAGGGTATTTACGACAAAGTTAATTCAGTACATTCCATGAAGTTAATAGTTTCCAGAAATCTTATATATGTTGTACCTGTGTGAAATGGAGTTTGCATCAGGAAATCCCCAAACTCAGTCCAACCTAAGTCAGTTTGTTATGTAATCACTGACATATATGCTAGTTGACTATAAATTATTAGCCATCCTGTACAATACACTGCAGTCTAAAGTTGTAATAAAGTATAAGGCCAGTAGATGGACCCAAAGCTATAATATCCATGATTATGTACATACATGATTTCCACAAAACTTCTCAGTACTCTGACCATATTATTTTTATTTCTTTGTAGTGAATGGCTATTTCCTACTTGTTTGCATTACCCTACTTCTACATGACCTTTGATAGATTTTCTTTCTGATTCTGATTCAAACTTTTGTTAGAGTTTTAAAAGAGTATTTCTTTATTCCAAGAACAAAATAAATGACAATCTAAGGGTTTAGACAACAAGCTGTCTTAGAATAAGAGCTTGGAGGTGTTGGGAAATTCACTGAACCAAATAAAATCTGATCAGTTAATAAATTTATAGTATAGTATCATTTATGCAAAGGAAACTAAATGCATTGCACATATAATTAGATGCTATAGGAATTATAGGAATCACATTCTGAACAGAGGAGAAGATTGATAAGGCTTTGAAACAAGATTTTTTTCCTGAACTAGAATAACAGCAGAATAAAGTAGATATGCCTATTAGTACACACCTTTTGAAAAGCTTTTGATCTTTCCTTTTTTTGACTGACAATAAAATATCTGGTTAAATTTCCAATCTGTTGTCATATTGCCTTCTTAGCCAATTGGGGGACAGGTTTATTAGTGATTGAAAAGCTCATAGAAGTGATATATAATATAAGGAAATACAGCTGGGCTACCATGGCTTGCAGTATTGATCCCAGAATGACAAGTGCTAAGTGTTATAAATTGCCAACAGTATCAGCCCTATTAAGTAAATCAATTTGAATCTGCTGCAGGATATTTCCTCTATACTTGGAATAAATACTTTCTACTGTTTCTGTGTATACACACACATTTTTACCTCAGTGCTCCATCAATGTAATGTAAAGTAATTCATTACATGAATTACAATATAATTCAAATCAGTTCTTTCTGCAGGGCTTTTCAAGGTCCTGTTAATCCACTTCAGGTTTAGCTGGCTATTTCTTTTTTTTTATTATTTTTAGCCCTGCCGACCTGTATGCTATACTTATAGGAATGCAAAACATCGAAACTACACTGTTCATAAAGTTTGGCTGCGGGAACAATTGGGGAATCCCTTGTTAAACTTTCAAAGAAAGAGGAAGTAGCACATTACTTTGAAGACCCCCAAAAAGTGGTCGTAGGGAATAGGACAGAATGCTAACTTCTGAAATCTTCCTATAAAAAAAGATAAGCATCTATTAGTGAGGGCAACATCCAACAGGGATGTAAGGAAAGTTATTAATTAGCTGATAATGAGAATACAAGTTTACCTTTTAAGGTCTGTCTTACTTTTAATTGCCTGGATGTTTGGGGATTCCTTTAGACAGGTAGGATTATTAATTCTAAATTAAAGCAAATGCATAATAACTTCTTTGATATGGAACTTGTGTAGGAAATTTATTGAGAACAAGATTTGTCATGAGTTTTTCAGTATTTCCCAGATTTGACTGAGTTGGAAACTTATACAAGAATAGCCTTTCTTGTGGTATTCAGACATTCCTTTCTGGCTGAAATGGAAAATTGAAAATATGCTATTTAAAATACAAAAAAAAAAGACATGCTGAACTTCTGAACTTAAACATTTTCATACTGCTATTGAAGGATAAGGGAAATCTTTAAGGTAGTTCCAATTTCATTGTCCCCAGGCTCTGGTTGATTTTCTTTTTCAGAGTGGTATGGGAAAAAGCGGAGGATTCATGGATTTTAATACCTGATTAATTTGATCTCAAAGAAAGATTTAAAGGAGATCATGTTAATTTCCCAATACTTCATATGAAGCCTGTGACAGAAGCCTGGAATTCCTGAGATCTAAGTCAGTGCTTTAACAACATGGCTATTTTTTACATCTTGTTCCACTCTGTTGCCTCTTCAAGTGAAAAAGCTTTGTGATTTTGAGCCAGATTGAACCTAGTGCAATATCTGCTCTCACTCAGCTGAGATGAGTATCGACATACACTGTGGTGTAATTTACTAGTTGAATATATCTTGGTTAGAAAATAGGTCAAGCTCTGTGGTCATCAGGTTCTACAATCAATCACATTATTGTACATTTGGAATAACTGTAATCAAGTTAAAATAATAAGAAAAGAAGAAATAACGTTGGAAAGTTCTAAAAGACTGGTAGGTTTAGTCTGCATTTACATTGCTACTGAAGAGGAATGACCCTTAAAAATCTTTCATTTTGAACTTGCTGAAAACTTGCATCGTGACCTGAAAATTTTGATGGCAACTCCCATAGATAGTAGACATCTCATCCCATAATACTGTTTCTTGCAGAACAATTACCAGTATTTTTTGTGTGTGTGTTTGAGACACCTGCTAAGACAGAAAAGTAATATGTTTTAATATAAATTTATCTACCTATATATTAAAGAAACCTCATTAAAATGATGGAATAAAGTAAAAGCTTTGTCAGACATTTATATTAGAACGTCTCCCACCAACTGTAGTACATTAGAAATAAATTAATTTTAGCTTGAAGGGGTGTACTAAGGGAAGGGAGGACAAGTTTGGTGCCTTGAAGGTATGGATTTCAAAAGCATCTAAAGGATTTAAGTACAAAACTTTCAGGTGCCAAAATCAATGGGATTTGTGTGTCCTTAAGTATTTTTGACAAATCTTTTTTACTTTACTGAAATCGTGATTTAGCAAAGCAAAGATCTACATGGTTTATTAAAGTTAAACCCTGGGCTTAATATTTGTGAATGCTTTTAAAGCCTCTGGTTGAGGCAGTATGGAATGGAAAGTGACTTTATTACACCCTAGCTTACAGTTTTTAGTACTTGTATTTTGCATTGCACACTGAGAAATTTCACATTGTCATTTGAATATCCTAAGAGTCCTAGAAGTGTAGGGTTCTATCCTGTACATCTAAAATTTAAATGGTCAAATAACTTCAGCTAAAATATCTCATCAGCATCACATTAATATGCAGAGATTTCTTTTCTACAGTGTTAAAAATTTGAGGAGACTTCTTTTACATGACTGCTTCACTGTTTTAGATCTTCCCCATGACAGAAAGATACCGCTGGTGTTCAGAATTATTCTGAAGGGATTTTATCCAGGATTCTGACAAGCATTCTGTCAGAGTCATCTTTATCCATGTCACAGTTTGCTTTCTGTGTGGATGTTGTCTGCTTGCTTAGCATGTTAGTATCTGGGAGTACACATTTTCTTAGCCTTCCACCTGTGTGAAATATAGCCCCAGATGTATAATTGTTGGTTGTATTATCTTTGTTCTAGCTCCTAGTACACTGAGTCACTGCATAACTGTTCTGTGCTGGACTTTAAGAATTCCAGGAAATATGAAGCTGAACTCCTGAATACTGATGCTGTACCTTCTTCATGTTAGAAATATTCTGAATATCACATTCAAGACCTTACTTCCTAGGTAAGCTTAAGGAAATTTTAATGACTAATAAGAGCTGCTGTCTATTCTATTCTGGACCTAAAAGCATTCTTTTACCCATCAAAGCCAAAACATACTGTCCTTACTTAGGTATCAAAATGTTGTCATTTTGATATTTCAGACCATTTTCTTTAATGATCCACAAGAGGTGATGTTAGCAATCCTGGTATTTCTCCCATTTTCCCATCATATAAAAATAAACATATAAAAAAAGACAGAAATGAAAATGCAGCAATACATTGTTTCCCACATTGCTGGGTTTTAGAGTACATTGGTGCTAATAATATTAAATTTCTGTCTCAATGATACTACCACTCCCCTATCCTCAAGGAAATTCAATTTATTGAAGGCTTACCTTTATTCCCTTTATATATTTTCTTTTTTTGTGTGTGTGTGATTTCTCTAGACACTGAGAATTTTCCTATCCAATATTCACTGTGAAATCAGAAACATATGTGGCCTTCTTCATCATTTCAATTTACAGACTCATCAGATAGATCCAGCTAGTGTGACTGAAGCTTTTTGACCAAACATAGTTACAAGCTAATCAGGCTATACTTTTTTCGAATGGAAGAAGTGTATCTCTTGTCTCCTTGGGTTTTTCTGGTTTGTCAGGTCACACTTACCTGTTTTGACTGAAAATATAGCTTTATATTTTTAGATGTGTTTGGACTAAAAATCAACCAAACTGGTAAAAATTTATAGAAATTAGATCTATACAAAATTTTATAGAAAATTCTCACACCAATATTTTCAAAGATTTGTGGGGTGCTTAGTAGATTTAGGTTGCAAGTTGATTTTGCTTTTGTTTTTCCTTCCCAACTTCAGAATCCAACATGAAGGCAGATGTAGCCTGTGTTTTTTGAGTTTTATTGTTTAAACTTAAAGTAAAAAAAAAATCTCTTCTTAATTTCCTTTAAAGAACTTTAAGTTCTTTTTTTTTATGACTAATCAGCAAGAAAAAAAAAAAGACCTAGGCTATTACACTAGCATTCTCTCTGCTTTACTGTGATGATTAACAAGATGAAGTTTCTAACATTGCACGTGTTGTACAGACAGTAAGGACAATCTAGTTTGCTAATCCAAAATGCCTCTGGGTGATTTTGAGTACTATGTTTTCTAGCAGGAGGTATGCCTCAAGTTTGCTCAGTAGGCCACACTTACCTATATAGAAATAGGACAGGCAGGGGCTGCAACCATCTTCCTAGGGTATTGGAGCGACTTTTAATGCTAGACCACCCTCGTTTCTGTGGTATTTTTTAATTACTAAACAATATTAAACATATTAAATATGCTAATTAAAATTGTTAAACCATATTAAAGAATACTCATCAAAACCCCTTTAACAGGGAAAGCTCAGTCCTTCTAGTATACCTCCCTCCATGTGCATCCATGCAGGACTAACCACAGTACAGCCCTTAATCTGAACAAATCAGTGCTCAAACGCTCTCCTTCTGCCTCAGAATATTTTGTTTATTTTTTTCATTCTGGCCAGGCTTGTAGGCATTTTCCCATCTAAAAATCTTCCCCATATAGGTCATGCCAATATTTGCACTATGGTAGGATTATGTTTCTCAGGGGCTGTCCCACAGCAGCTGAATTCTGAGAGGTGATTCCTTCAAAAATGCTACTGTGAAATTTTGTGATTTTTCTGTAAAAAGAAAAGCCTAATGATCTTTCCTGCACATCAAGCCTTGGGATCCAAGAAGCAGCCTTTCTGGCTTGTGCTTCATCACATGTAGTGCAGATTCTACAACAGCAGTTAGTAAGGAATTCTGTCAGTCATTGGTGAGGCAGAATAACAACCCCTATACAACCTGAGCAGGAAAAATAAATTTTCATGCCTATATGGGAACATTTCACTTATGCTGAGTTTGAAATGATAAGAGCCAAAAGGTATTTGTACACATTGATTTAGGCCAATGGATCTGAGCCAGTTGTCAAGAATTCCAATTTTGGCAGGCTAGCCTGTCCCCTCGATTATTCCCACACATGCACTATATTCAGGAGTACTTTTGCAAATTTAGGGACCTTATTTGCAAGCCTACTCCCACTATAAAGGTTGGACAGAGGGCTGTGTGGAAGCCAACAGTGCTGTATGCAGACAGATATCCTCAGCTCAGCTCATGTGGAGCACAACAAGCAGAATGGGCAGAAAGCGACATCTTTATGCAATGTATATCATGCTTGGTTCTGCTTTTAATCTCACAAGTAGAAATAATCTAGGTAACTTGTTTGGAGCTCACAGTGAGCAGCTGAGGCAGAACAGGGAATTTGCCACACTTTTCAATGTTATCCTAAATACTTACTATTTCAAGCGCATTTACCTGATTCACCCATTAATTTTTCTTCCATGTTCAAAGGGGTCAAATACTCTATTTATATGCAGAATTGACAAGTGTGTTTTTATTACTTTTTTGCTACAGAAATTAACAAATATCCTTTCATATATGAAGTGATCAGCTCCATTTACTTGCCAAGAAAGTGCTATTGTTTAGTAACCACTTTTCAAAGCAGAACTGCTCTGCTAGTTGTGGGTTTTCTGTGGCTCCAGCTAGCTTTGACTTTTAGTCAAAGCTTTACTGTGCTGTGTTTCTCTCATACTGTGAATGAAAACACTGCACACACAATGTTCAAAGATTTAATTGAACATATTCCCAGCTTAACTGCTGCATTGGACGTTGCCATTAAAAGTGTTATGTCATGTGACTGCTTCTATTGCTAAATGAAGTGTGAGTAGTTAAGGCAAATGCCTCAACAGCATGGAGCTATTTGTATATTGGGTGTGTGGGACAGTGGTCAAGGAATAGAGGTCACATAGTTTATATATTTTCCAGGTATTTGGTTTTCTGTCTAATTAATTTTATAACTGAAACACAGGCTTGTATTTATAGCAGTAGCAATTTGTGAAAAAACTAGTTTTACTGAAATATATTATTCCAAATGGACAAAACTAAGGTATTTGGACAGCACATTTAAGCAAGCAAATTGAAAAGATTTTCTCATTTACTTTGTCATACATGAGTGATATGCTGATTCTGGCTTAACCCAGACATTAATGAAAAAATAATTCAAACCATATTTATTGTTATTATTTTAAAAAATAATTAAAACATGTTTGAGGACCTGACTTCCAAAGAAGCCTAAGAGAATTGTCTTCCTAAATTCCATTAATTGATTGCCCATTTTAAGTGATTTTAGACTATTTTGACAATCCAAACCTTGATTGTTAGGTTACTTAAAATTAAGAGCCAAAATCTCACATTTTTTTCTTGAGTTGTCCCAAGACTGGCCAAGTGAGGCTAGGCTTGAGTAAGTATTATCTATGAATACAGGAGCTAGGACTTGACCCTATACTTCTGGTTATTGATGAAGAAAAAATATTTTGAAACCTGTTTCAGAAACAAGACTATCAAGGCATAGATTTATTGAATTATGTACACAAGGTCAAATCCCAAATGGATGTTGCAGACATGATTAACGCCAGTCTTTCACTATGTGTGTTTTAATAACAATATTTTTTTCCAAACTTCTGGTCAGACATATTTGTTTAAAATCTGAACAAAGGTGTAGATACCCTTATATACCTGGGTATATAAGGTATAGGATGTCTTGGTAGTTAGAAGAGTAAGAACTGAGGAAACCATGGAATGAATGGAGAAAGACAAAGAATTTCCACAGAAAAATACCATAGTATGTTGGGACACAAATTCTTGGTCCTGCAACTGTGTTATCAGTGTTTCTGTAGAATGGCCAAGAATTGGCCACAGCTGAACTGGATTGCCTCGAATTTAAATGTGCTACTGTTCAACATTTGACAAGGATGTAAGGACTGTAACTGGTTATAGTACACCCAACTTATAGAAATGCCACATACATGTCTACTAGTGGACTTCATGGTTGTGCAAACAGTAGTTGTAGATTTAAATACAGCAAAAAATGGAATTTACTTTCCCTTATAGCATTGTAATTTTAGTATCCTGATTCTCCTGTAATTACTAGGCCTGACATCTTCCTACTGTTTCAGAGAAAGTGAAAGACCAGGAAACTACATTTTTAACAAAGTTAAACTTCCTATATTTTTATAGAACCACTACAACTTTTAATTGTAAGAAAGCCCTGATGATCTATACTTTAAAGCTGCTAAATTAAGAAAACTGAAAATCTGAAAATTTCATTTCAGGTTCTTCTGTGGAGCCTGTGAGCAATTATAGCTTGTGTGTTTCACAAAAACAATGAATCAAAAGCTGGATTAAATACCATTCCAACCCTCTCCTTCCCCCAGAAAAAGACTGGGTTCCTTTTTTACCCTTTAGCCCCCATAAGAAGGCAAAGTAGGATACAGAACATTTAAATTCTACTCTACCATCTTCTTGATTCAGTTGCTATTTGGGAGAAGTTTCCTGTCTGGCTATAAGGTATTTTTAGTTGGCTTGTTCTTTCCCCTCAATGACTGAATGGCTTGAACATAAAGCTATTGAACACTTGTGACTGTTCACTCAACTTCTGCTTAGATTTTGGCTAAGCCAGCTCATGCTAAGGTATGATGATAGATGCTGAGAGCAGCACCACTAAGTCAAAGCCAGAGCATCACATAGACAGGACAGGTGGCTGGACAGAGTTAAAGGTCCATTATGCAGCTATTGTCTCCTGCAAAATTGCTGTCTCCTGCAGAAATTACATTTTGTCTGGCAGTTGCATCAGAATCCATTAAGTTATGGAAATTGTACAGACGAGTCCTCCAAGGCGGAAGGTATAAAATGTCATTTTACCCAGAAAGCTTTTGAAGTGGATCCAACAGCAGCTGGACTCCTGAGGCTTTCATGCTTCCTGGTGTTACCCAGGGGATGCCTGCACCATGATGGAGGACGAAGGATGAGCACTCTCACCATTGGCTAGGTAAATCTTTTTTTTTTCCTTATAAGTGCATGATATTAAGAGTTACAGGTTACAAGTTATGAAAACCTGTGACTTGAACAATGAATAAGTGAATTCACGTGCTAGACTGATCTGGGCAAAAGGGGACTGAGCCTCTGTTTATCATGTTTGTTTGTTGTATTTCTTATTGAGCTCGTGAAATTAAGTTTAAATCACAGAGTATGTTGTCCTGTAAATTGGAGAGATACAAATGGACTGTGACAGCACTTTCAAACAAAATCTTAAGATCATTACCTGAAGGGAAGCCATTTCCTATAGGAAACTCTCATACCTACTCACTGTTTGATAAATACTCTATGAATAAGAATAATTAATCTGATACTAATTATAATAGAATTCTGAATAAACTTCACACAACCTGAGGCATTGCTACAATATTCCCACAGTTCCAGGAACAGTCAGTCAGTCAGTTTCTCTCATCTTTTTTTCTTCCCTTCAGTCTGTACTGATTTCAGACTGCCTTGGATCAATAGCATGGTTCAACTCTAACTTCTCTCTCACTTGTGTTGCTGTTACACTGAGCTGAAACAAACATAGATGACAAGTAAATGTGATTTTTTTCCCCTCCAACATACATGCTGATTGATCTAGGAGGAGAAAAAATTGAGCATTTACTTAATGCAAAAATAGTTCTACTATTGTAATGTGGTAATAATCAGTTTAATGGCACTGGAAAAACAGTGAAGAAATGCTTGGTCTTAACTGCATGTCTTTCAGAACCATATATTGATTAAAAGAATTAAAAAATAGAACTTGTTTGAGAGTGTTGCTTTTGCACAGTAAGAAAAATAAAGCTAATGAGAAAGCCAATATAAAACACTTCTCCTCTAATGCATAAGAAAATAATTGACTCTGAACAGTTTTCTTCTGGAAAAAAACAAATTGCATGCACCCTAAAGAAACAATGAAAAATAATTACTATAATCATTGCAAGGGTGCCAGAAATTTGTTAGGTAAGCTTTTCTATTTATGGCTATGTTCTTCCAATTTCAAACTAGAAATATAGAATACCAAAGATGCTAGGATTTGTTGTACCTTATTGAAGAAAAGGTTAAGTAAAGGATTAATTAATGGAGCAGCTGTTGATTTAAGGAGGCAAACGGGAATTCAAACTATTCTCCACGCTCATATTTTCAAAAGTGGTAGGTACCAGCTAGTCATGTATGGGATTCAGAAGTACCAAACAGCTACTTTAATTTCAGTCGAAATTATATGCCTAATCTGTTGAAGGACATCTGAAAATCCCCTTATAGAAACACATGCATTTTTATGCTGTTAAATCACTTTAAATGTCTTGCTCAAGGTAAGTTACAAGCACAAATCCATTAAGTAACAGCAGATTTCTACATTGTTTTAGTTTCTACATTGCTTTAGTTTCCTGTTAACTCCAGCTCTCCACTCTGTGCCCTCAAAACACATTCACTGCCGCCTTGTGTTTACCATTGGAAATAACCGCATCTTGTAAATTCAACAGAGTGTGCTTGCTAGTACTAGAGACTTATCCAGGCCCTCTTTCTCACACAGACTAAAGCATGAAGTCACATGTGCCAGAAAAAGAAGAATCTGAGGGCAACAGGAAACCATTTGTACCTTTTCCCTACTCCTGAGGCTCCATATGCAAGATGTAGTAGGTAGGGGCTCCCCAAACAGGAAACAAGCTACAGCCAGGATGGAGCATGGGGAAAGCTGAGGTGTCACAACGGAGATACAGCTGTAGCTGCTGAAGAGACTGAGAGGCAGAACTCACATAAATGAATCATCCTCTGTTGGGAAGACTTGACAAAGTTCTGCGGGAATTAAACTTATCACTCTTCTGTATTTAGTTCATTTTAAAGTATCATCGGAAAAGAAACTCATTACTCAACTTACATATCTTCTGCTTGCTAATAGGTAGACAATGCATGCCCTACCACAACAGTAGTCTCCTACAAAGCCTCATGCTATCTGTCTATGAATGATAAAATTATGTCTTGACATTTCTTCCACATAGGAAGAGTGGAAATTTAGTTTATAAGGAGACACGTGCTGTTACTATTTGAGTTTTTAGATAGCTTTTTGGGAAAAAAATGCCATTTAGTCAGGCAAGTGTTGTGAGAAAATTGCATTGCCTTGCTACTTTTCAGC
>NW_010529646.1:97800-100371 GCF_000687285.1 Phaethon lepturus
GTAATTTTTTTTTGCAATTAGATTCATACAAAATAGTTCCATAACAAATAGAACACTTGAGTTACTTTTTCCTTATTCTGATGTAAATGTTATTGTCCTGAAATAATGTATTTTCCTAAATAATTTGGTAGTTCTCATATATGTTTTCCTTCTCTGGGATGATCCCTCCGTCTTTCCTTAGATGTAAATGGAAATAAATATAGAAAGAATGCTTAGGGAGGCTGCCAGTGTATCTGTAGTTTTTCACTAGAGGCTGAGTAAACTTATGTAATAATATACCAGGCTTGACTGTTTATTTTAAGTTGAAGTGACAAACACTTTTTTTATAAAGTACTATCATATCACTTAACACATTTGTCTTCTAACATGATGTGTGCACATGTAATCTGATCATTAGGACTGAATATTTCTTATTCTTTGTTTTTAAGGGAAGGCTTATTTTGGAAATAAGATATTTCACATCTTGGGGTTAAATTATAGTATGTTCCAACATCAAAAGAAAGAAAGATTTTTAAGACTTAGGGACATAACTGCAAATTCAACTGACATGGTTGACCTCTTCAGTAACCTATATTCACTTAATGATTCACTTTTGTGAGAAAGTCATATTGGTAGGTGACTATGAGATGTATTTACATCTTATAAATACAAACATTGGGGACATAAATGATGTTATGATAATGTTTTCATGTGAGTAACATATAACACTGAAATTTTGCATACGTGGAATTAAATTGATTCTTTACTTCCTCTATTAGTTACATTTCCCAGAAAGAGATCTGATGGTGAATTTTATGATTCAGAGAGTGATAGTTTCTGCCCTGCTCCTTGCTTGTTCCTGAAGAGAAATAATTTATGTCCTAATTTTCTCTTACTGCCAATACCAATTCATATTGAGCCAACAGAAACATTTATGGCAAAATGTGTTTCCATCAAAGAATACTATTTTGGCATAAAATAAATATTTGATGTAATTCTCTTTTATGAAAACATTCAGAAGTTTCTTTTTTCTGCTTCGGTGGAGAACACAATTCAAAACTCAAAGCCTCTTGCAAAACAGAAGAGCCAGCCCTGCTCAGCAGCTTCTGCTGTTGTGCTTTTCCATTTGTAATTTTTCCTAGCCCATTCACTGATGCCTATTCTGGATTGCAGAGAGATGGAGAGAAAATGAAGCTTTTTCTAACAATACATAAAAGTTGTCTGATGCCTCCCTTGGTGCTTCATCCTATGGCATTGAGAACTCATTGCAGAAGTGTTGTTTCCACAATTTTTTTCCCTTTTTAATATTTATTTAGAAAAATCGGGGGGAGTAATAAGTTACCTTAAGTGCAAGAGGCTGGAAGAACTAGTCTTTAAAGTCTTGAAATTCCTCCAGGATTTAAAAAGCTGTTTAATGAAAACTATGTCTAGGTCATAGTGGGGTCCATTTTTGTCTCTGGAAGAAAAGTTTGAGAGAAGTTATATGGAAGTCTTGATAGTTAGGCTGTTGAAAATCATGATATAGTCTGCAGTATGAATACTGCCTGTAGCGAAATCTCAGAATGGTGTGTTGAACCATAAAAGATACAGTAGAAGCCAAACTTTTGTATAAAGTTTTCTTCCAAGGCATAAATAGAAAATAATTTAATTGTATTTTGAGCCTTAAATCCAAATATTTGGTCTTGCTGAATCTCTTGAAAACTCTGTCAGCTATCCTTCCCATTTCATTCAGCATTTTGAACTTTTCTCTGGCCCTTGGGGCTGCTTGCAATAAATTTCTGACTCAAAGCTTTTTTTGGCTCTGTGGTTGAAAATCATCTGGACTTGCTGTGGAAATGATTTTTTTTTTTTTTATCCTGAAAAATGGCTTCATATTAAAGCTTAGTTTTATGATAATAGATAGCCTCAAATCCCTGGATGCAAACTAGAAAATTTGAAATTTGGGTGCAGATTGTGTAATTTGGACCTATATTTTTACAGTACGCATGTTGCATACCTGACTCAGCTACAAGCTAAGTTTATAATAATGTATGAAGAAAGGTGTGGGCTATGGATAGGAAAATATCCGGGTCCTGCACTTAAGTCACAACAACCCCATGCAACACTATGGGCTTGGGGAAGAGTGCCAGGAAAGCTGTCCGGTTGAAAAGGACATGGGAGTGATGGTCAACAAAGTCCAAAGAAGATGAATGAAACTGGTGATGGGACTAGAAAACAGATCCTATTAGGAGTGGCTAAGGGAACTGGAGATCACAGAATCACAGAACCACTAAGGTTGGAAAGGACCTTCAAGATCATCAAGTCCAACTGTTAACCCAATGCCACCATGCCACCTAAACCATGTCCCAAAGTGCCGCATCCACATGTTTTTTGAACATTTCCAGAGATGGAGACTCTACCACCTCCCTGGGCAGCCTGTTCCAATGCTTGACCACCCTCTCGCTGAAGAAAATCTTCCTAATATCCAAACTAAACCTCCCCTGGTACAACTTGAGGCCATTTCCTCTCGTTCTATCAGTAATTACTTAGGAGAAGAGACACCACAACCCATTTTCAGGTAATTGTAGAGAGTGATGACGTCTCCCCTCAGCC
>NW_010529647.1:0-19527 GCF_000687285.1 Phaethon lepturus
CATGCCAAGCAATCCTTAATGTACTTTACTTTGTAATGTAAATACTTAATATACAAATACATTAAAAATATATGTAATGCTTTTCCAGTAGTGTTCAGTACTTTTTTAGGAAATCTGAAATTGATTCAGCCTGAAAAACATATCATTTTTTTTTGCATCAGGAGAGACTCGCTCTACTCTATAAGTTACCATTTTTAACATTCTTCAAGCTCTTTATACAGAATTCTGTGTTTCATCTTCTAGGTTAAAATTCAGAATGATTTCAGTTATGAGTTTTTCAACAGCAGCTGGTCTTATATGAAACACACAGAGAGGTATGAAAAATCAAACAGTGGGCACAGTTATTCACAGAATAAAATTCTGCAACACAGTCAAAAGGTATGTATAAATTGTCACAGTGGCTTAATGTTTTGCATAAATATTTTCATAATTTTTTTCATGTGCTTTTATAGTCAGATGCAAATATTTATTTTATCCTGATATTTTTGGCACAACGTGCATGACAGAAAAAAATCCCATAAAAGCTTTACAAAGAGATCGCTGGTTTAGGTATCAATTAAGAAAGGATGGCTTCTGTTTTTACTTTCTCCATTTTACCTCTTTATTAGTAATTTATTTATTTACTAGCTGAATTCCTCCTTATCTGAGGAAGAAAAACATTAGCTTCTTCTCATTATTGACTAAACTTTTCCATTTTCTTCTAATAGTTTACTGCACTTCTTTTTTTCTATTACTTCTGTCAGTATCTTGGAGGAAAAATATTGAAATAATTCTGTGATTAATTATTTTGTAATACATTTTCCACTAGTAGAACTCCATTAAGTGGTTCTACTAGTAGAACTCCATTAAGAGAGAGATCTGGTGTCTTAAACAGACAGGAGGTCACAGTGCTTTTGACTTATTTAAAAGGAAGCATTAGATAAATCATGTGAGAGTAATTCTCAATTATGAAGTATAACCTCTATCTTATAGCAAATAGAATCAAGTACATGTTTATACATTTTATGTCCCTCAAGTTGACAGAGGACAAGCTCATTTTACCACAGTAACAGTGGCATATGTTGAAACTTAGCATAACAAAGTTCAAAAGTAACTGAGAGGCTGAGGTGAGTGTTACTGTATAGGCATATAGGATTTTATCATTCAGCAACATCCTCAAAATGGCTAGAGACCCTTACAAAGAAAGGCTCCTCTAGACAAAACAGGGTGCAAAGAAGACCTCTCTAGTGCCTCTGATTTGCTTTCAAACAAGGCTTGTTAACCTGCTACTGACAGGCTTCTAGTATGGAAACCACTATTAGTTTTGAAGAATAATATTTTCCTTTCTTATTTGTCCTTATGCTAGCTTTCAGGCACCCAGGTGGAAAAGAAGGATGTTACAGCAATTACGCATAAAGGTCCAAAAGATATTTCCTAACTTCAGGGTATTCTTTTTGCATTCACCAAGTTGCTTAGACAAACCTAACAGCTCTGTAAAGCGCTGGTTAGTAGCCAATATAACGTACATATCCTCTGGCTAGTAGGAACCACACTGATAGTGACATGGAGCATGACTGACTTCTTTTCCTTCCCGCAGAGTAAACAGCTGATGGTTGTTGAGAACAGTGTGGAAGTTGCTCAGTTTATTAACAACCGCCCAGATTTTCTCACACTTGCGGAGGCCTTTTGGAAGGAACTGGCCAACCTTCCAGTCGTCTATGAGTACAATGTCTACCGAAGACTTATTGAACATTTTGGGACTCATTTCTTACAGTCTGGATCTCTAGGAGGACATTACAAAGTTATTTTTTATATGGATACCGACAAAATGAAAGCAGAAGGTAGATTACTAGACTATTTGTTACAAGAAACAAAGTGAATAAACAAGAATAAAAATTCATTTGCATGTTCTCCCAGCTAATATCCAAAATCAAGTAAGAGACTTTTACCAGTCACCATGTTCTCTTCATGGCTAAAAGAAAGAAGATTAGAAAAAGTGCTCAGACCACAACATTTAGTTCTAGATCACATCTGTGACCTGCAGTGCTGTGGGTGGTAAAGATTTGATAGTTGTTTCAGGACCTCATCAGGCTAAAGTTGAATTCTAGTGCCAATCTATATCTCAAATAGTGTTAAAGCTTAAAAGTTACTTCGAGATGAAGATTGGGTAAAACTGTGTAAAGCAGAATAAACTACAAACAGAGCAAACAAAACATCATAGTGACATGTATGATGGTACTCAGTTGGGAGCAGTGCTGTAGGATTAGGGATTGTTGAGAAAAGAGATTAAAGGAATAATAAACTTTTTCCAGATATACCTCCCATCTCTCAGGTTCCATCCATAGGCTTTAGCAATGCATGGGCCTTCCCACAGGATGTATTAGTTAGTTGCCTCTAATTTAGGGATAATACTTCATGGTTCTTTTCTTTCTAAAACACACCTCAAGTCAATAGGAGACTCGAAAATGAATCCAACACAATTTCTGTGTACAGTATTGTTAATGGATGGAATATCTGCAGGTATGAGCATTACAGACATGTACGAGTGCACCACATCAGGCTGGAATGCATTCATTGTGAAGAAGAAGAAAGTAAAGTGCTCCAAACTGGATGAACTGCTACAGACTTCTTCAGGTAAAGTTCAACGGTGACTCATGCTGTTGTCATGCTGCAGACGCAGCTTTCATCTCCTTCTAAATAGCTGTCAAAATGAGAAGCAGGTGTTGATAGCTTTGTTGAACTCTATCTCAACACGCTGAACCCAGACACCAACTGCCTAGTTTAAAAGGCTCTCCAACACCATCAATCATTGATAATGCTTTCCCAGTAACTAGTACTTTTCTGGACAACCTAAGTCAGGGCTGCCAAGACACCTGCAAAAACAGATACTTCTTTTATATTATCCATGTAGCTGTTCTTAAGGCACCTAAGGCACAGGTGATTGATCTCCACTACTTGCTAGTATAGTTTTTGCATGTATTGTTTCTACTTCCATTTGTAAATATAGCAATGTGGTATTTTCTGTATTTCCCATCCTGAATCTACAGGAAGCAGTGGTAATAAGATTAAAGGAGACCCATACATAGAAGGAGGAAGCCCAGGTGCTGTTGCTGGCCTTAGTTATCTAGAGCTGAATAATCCTGCTGGGAACAGTCAGAGATACTCCTTTTGGGCCAGATCAGTGACAGACTATCCCAGAGTAATTAAACAAAAGGTAAGGCTATTTTCCTGAAGTAGAGATTAGCAGGTGGGATCACCTCCAGGGGAGAAATGATTAAGCTATAGCTGGTGATTAATCAGGCTGTAGTCTTCAATTATTTTGTTTTCAGATCACTTTAAAAAAAAGAAAAGAAAAATTCACAGGAAGAAAATTCCGTGAAGCCAACGTGATCAGCTGGATCACAAATCTAGGTCCTCTGGCAGGTCGATACCTACCATCTTACAAGCCTTCAGTGATTTCAGTGGAGTTCTGCTTACAAGAGAGGGTCACGCTAGCATTGGAGAAAGCCTGGATTTCAGATAGCCCCTTTCCTGAAATGCATATTGGCAGGTCTGTGTAGCTTCCACTCAACTTGCCAACTACTGTGCATCCCTTTTATCGCTCCTCCTTCTCTCTGCATCCATAAGTTTGGCATAACTGGAGATTCTGGAAGCGGGACACTTCTAAACTGGGCATGATCATATTCACTGCTACCTTGTCTTAAATCCCTTTTGGGAATTGCCCACATACTGAAGAATGGTATAAACCCAAAAGATTTCTGTCAGGAAGCTTTCAATTAAATGTAAAAGCATAGAATAGCATAAAGTAGGCAATAGAAATGTAAAATGTTTTTGCTTATTGTTACCTTCAATCACTGGTCTATGAAATAACATAATGAGTTGTTTAAATGTGCAGCTTTTTAAGCTGGGAATAGCTAGGTGAGAATTCAGGTTACTGAACTGTAACTTGTATGTACAGTGGTGGTCTGTGTCACACTTTTACCTCAACTGTAATCTCGTAGCTCAAATATGTTTAAACATCTACCGCTATCTTTAAGGGATGCTGTTAAGCAGAGCTGACTTTTCAGAAAAAGGCTAATATTAAATACTAACATAATATTTAAGCTAGCTAGCTAGCAAATTACAGCATCTGTCAACTCCCATGTGCAGAAGCATACATCACAAATTATCTTACATAACAAAATGTGCTCATAAACTCTTATATCCTGACTATAACTATTTAATATAAATGTTTCTCTACTGTGTGTAGCTGACACCATTATATGAGCTGGTAAAGGAAGTGCCCTGCTCCTCAGTCAAAAAGCATTACCTAAAACAAGCCATTGAAGAATATATGGCTGAAAATGATCCCTGCAAATGTCAGCCTTGCCAGAATGGTGGTGAGGCGGCCGTGGAAGGAACTCGTTGCGTGTGTTACTGCAAGCCTTACACCTTTGGATCAGCTTGTGAGCTGGGAACTCTTGTGCAAGATCAGCCAGGT
Organism: Phaethon lepturus; assembly: GCF_000687285.1. Taxonomy (NCBI): domain Eukaryota; kingdom Metazoa; phylum Chordata; class Aves; order Phaethontiformes; family Phaethontidae; genus Phaethon; species Phaethon lepturus. Next base: position 4,460 of record NW_010529647.1, read on the forward strand.
CAGGACTCTTTAAACTTGTCAGAGTTTAAAAGTGGCCAAGTGTGCTCTCCTGCTTCCAGAGTCTGTTTGTCCTACTGCACAACCTGCATGAGTGGCTGATGTGCAGTGGCTGCTTGGCTCAGGTATTGCTGCAGAGACGCGGCATGGGGAGGGTCATGGCGAGCCTGAGTCTTTGCTTAACATCTCCAAACAGTACTTAACAAAGAACTGTTTTTATTATTATTGTTAAATGGAGTAGACAATACTAACCACTCAAAACGCAACTTTCTATAAGTATACATACTAAATGAATGAGTATCAATAACTTAAAAAATTTTGCTCTTTATTTTTTTAATTATTTATATCTGATATCAGAGTTTAAGAGAATATAAAAATAGCTAATTTACAGACTCCATGGAATTATACTTATGTGAAAGGTGAGTTTAGGTAAGATTAGATCATTGGGATCTGGTATTCTTTGTAAGGTCACAGTTCGGATTTGAACAGCACATGTTTTTTTTTCTTCAAGGACAATGGACCTGCAAAGTTTGGATTTGAACAGCACATGTTTTTTTTTTCTTCAAGGACAATAAACCTGCAAAGTGGTTTAATGTGAAATATTATCAAATGTTACACAGGAGTTGTTGATGGACACTGGAGCTGCTGGTCTTCCTGGAGTCCTTGTTCGGGGGGAAGGAAATCAAGGAGTAGAACCTGCAACAACCCCTCCCCACGTGGTGGTGGGAAGGCCTGCATAGGAGAGCAGCGTGAAAGCAGACCATGTGAGGATGAAGAGTTGCAGCATTTTCGGTAAGCAGAAAAGAAACATCTGGAGCACAGCTACAGCAAAATTTAAAAATGTATTTCAGAAAGATGCATAAGCTATTGAATTCAGGGAGAAGATCACTTACTGAGCTTTCATATTTAAGTTGAAACAAAATGAAATTCAGAAGCTGTGAATCTAATACCAGGTAAGATTTGAAAATGAGGTAAAAGCCAGTCAACTTGACACCATTCTGTTTAGCACTTTCTCAGCCTGGCAGTGCCTGATTTGAGTATAATTGTGATGTAAATGGAATGCATAATAGTCTTGAAAATGGGCTTCACCGAGGAGTGTAGTATTTTGAAAGGAAGGGAGACTAAATTCAAATTAAATCATACTTTTGTTTGCTTCATAGATTGATTGAACCACACTGTTTTGATTTATCCATAACTCCTACAGAATTCTGTTCACCTCCTCCTCTCTTGGAAAATGGATTTGTTCAAGTGAGTTATTCTAGAACTCTATTATCTGTCCTATCCTTACCTGCAGTGTCCCTACTACAGTTAATGCAGATATCCACTTGCAAATTTGTATTTATCTTGGTAAGCTTAGTATCAGAGCTACTGTTTAGCAGCTTTCTCAGCATTTCTCCCTGGATGATGTTTACATGACATTAGCCAAGAATTCTTACTAAAAAGAAAAAAAAAACCCCACAACAAAAAAGCCCCACCCCCAAAACCAGAACAAAATCTTCACTTTTCTGTACCATGGTACCTACAGAGAAAAGTAAACTACTTGTCCTTTACCATATAAGCATATTAAAAATTTTCTGTGCCACAGGAATTACATATTAAAGCACGGGACACTAAAGAAAAAACAGTACAGAAAGTAAACTCTCCAAGGTCATCCAGCAAGTCCATAGCAAAATTATAAACATTTTAGGAATCTTCACTCTATACCCTGTAACTCACCATTGCACTTTCTTGTTCCCTGGTGAAACTGTGATCTGGCAAGGTGTTTGGCTGACTGTAACTTGGGCCTATTTAACAAGGGAGAATAAATTTGTTCCTTGTAAGAACAGATTATGCCTTCTCCATGTTACGAGACTGTCTAGAGTCTTTTTGCTCAATAAATAGATAAAAAGATTCATTCAAAATCCATTAGTTGTCTCTACACAACTGCAACCTGAGGCAAGTTCCAAAATTTTGTGCTTCTTCTTTTGCCAGTGATTTTTTTTTCTGGTAATCACTAGGTGTCTCCCATATTGATATGTTATGTTTGTTTCATAAACTAAAGGTAAAACCCTGCAATTTGTGGAGTAATCTGGATTTTTCAAAAAATCTCTCCTTCGGAAAAAGACCTTTGTCTTCAAGTCCATCTCTTCTGACTGACCATATCACATTAACCTTTAGCAAGCAGATAACATGCCATCCTAAGAATTAGCAAAGCCGTATACTCTTCACTGCTCCCCTGGAAAGCTGTTCAAGAGCTTATTTTCCCCCTCTAATGCTTCATAACAGCCATATTTGCAGTCAGTTTCTACACTGGCAGGAGAGCGCTGTTTCGTCACTGACGTACCACTGCCAGAGCCCTGTCACAGAGTACCTTCAACTCTAACCCTCCCTTTCCTAAGTTAAGATAGCCTGACTATTCTGTATTTTACCAACTTATTTGCAGCATCATCTCCATTTTGATCACATTTACTCACTACTGATAACTGCACCCAATATTTTAGACGCTCTCATCAGTGCATTGTAGAGTGACATTAATACTTCTTACTGTCTTCAGCTATTGCAGCCCAGAATTAAAGGGTGTTCAATGCTGCTAGTAGTTCTTAGATTGTATATCCAAAATTTCACCTGTTCCTTTTCTTTCAGAATGCTGAAAACTCATACCCTGTTGGGAAAAACATTGTTTATGCTTGCAGACATGGATATTCTCTTGTTGGTGATCCTGTTGCTAAGTGCAGCAGTAATTTACAGTGGCAAGTTGGAGACAGATATTGCCAGGGTATGTCTAATACTCTTGTTTTGAAAGAAAATTCCATCTCTGAGTGTCTGCTTTGCAACAACAACAACAGTGGAAAAGTACACACCTGCATTTCCTAGTTCCCTAAACGTAATCAGGTCTAAACTTACTTCTATTTTTAATCCAAATATTGTAATACTGAAATAGAAACATGCTCATAAAGTCCAGTTTTAAGGAAGACTGGAAGTGAGGGAGACTGAATTCCAGTCCAGGAATTACATCCTATGGAAGCAAACTTTGTTGCTTAATTTAGGCCTGTGGCTATATCCAAGAACCATAGGGATAAGTGTATGTCTAAAGCAAACTGAGGAAAAGGTCCAGCAGGCAGCACTGGGCAACCACAAAGTTCTCAAGTTGCCCCCTTGTCATAAGAACACAAATCCAAAGATCACTTTTTGTCTTGGATGATCTCCTCACTTCACTCTTTTCTTCTAACCCAGACAGTAACCATTAGGGTTTCTTTTTTCCCCTGCACATTTTATTTGTGAGTCAACTTTGAGTGTGACCAGATAGACTTGGGACTTTTCAGACCTGTAGTTTAACACAATCCTTTCCTCCTTCCAACCAGCACTAACTACCCACAAATGCTAGTCCACATTCTTTAAATTTCATCTCTTTGTATGTCAGTACACATTCTCCCAGGGTCCTGTATGTATGACCTCTCACTACTATCATGTTACTCTCTATGAGTATGTCAAGTATGAACCCTCGACAGAAGCACAGATCTTAAGAATAGAGAAGCCCTGTTCAAGTTAGGGCTGGACCTGCAGGCAGTAGGATAAGATACTATCACTCTGTCCTTACTATTGCACATGTTTGGCTGGTGTGATGATTGATTGTGTTAACACGACTGATGTGTTTCTACAGGAAAATCAGCTAATCTTACCATTCAATTTGTTAAGGAATTTAAGATAAAATACGTGACTGCTTTCTGCAATCCACTGATTCACTGTGGCTATCTCAAATGTTTCAATCCTCAGAAACTGCTTGTCTCCTGCCTGTCCTGGAGGGGGGTTTGCAAGGAGAGCCATGGAAACCTGTGTATGAGATTGGTGAGAGAATAACTCTGTCTTGTCCACATGGCATGCACTTAGAAGGGGCAAGCTCTGTTTTGTGTGAGCCCAGTCTCAAGTGGTCTCCTGACACGAAGACTATCCAGTGCAAGAGACCAGGTAAGCCACTGCAGTCCTCCAAGTGCAATGCAGCAGTTTCTTTCCTGCACATACTATGATACAGTGATAGAGAAGCCATACTTGTATCACCAGCAGGAAGCACAGAAAATGTGAGTGTATGTTTTCTGTGGCTGTTCAAACAAGATGCCTTATGACAATTCTTGTGAGGTTTCCTTACAGTTTTTTTTCTTCCCACTCCCCTATTACTATCAAGTATTTTCACTAACAATATTTTAAGAGGTTGCCTGGGATGTATGCTGCCTATTCTGCCACTCCAGTATACTTCACTTTCCACCCATGTTGTGTAACACCACCACCATGTGAGCTGCACCATACAGATATGGCTTTTCTATCTGGAAGCTGTTCCGTGCACCACAGCCTTGCCTGGCAGAGAAGGCTGGATGACTCCTTTTGTACATCTGACAGTCACACAACTGATATATATATAGATATATATAAACTGATATATATAGAGTAAATCTTCAGGAACTGGAAGCAATGGGAAAATGCTGCTGTAAGTTCATGCTAACAGCTCTTTAAGCTTTGGGCTGATTCTGGCACACACTGGCAGAGAGGGAAATGGGCTATAGCAGCTCTAGCTAAGTCATATTTTCCAGCTGTGGAAGGCAGACAAGGATCTCTTTTGTGCACTCCTACAATGCTAGTCAGTGACATACAGACATCCAAGCAGCTTGCTGCTTCAGGCCAGTCACATCCTCACCCAAGGTCCCACATGTTCTCATATCCCTGACCTTTGCTTGGGGACAACAGCCACTGCTGTAGAAAATTAGACATGTCTCCTATATTTCATGTCTGCCCTCCCCTTATTAGCCAACTGCTGCCTGAGGTTGCCTGGCTTGCAGGGACAGGTTACAATCAGGCTTAGACTTCAAAAGGCAACAGTCCTGTCAGATTCCCAGTGTAAGTGATAAAATCATAGAACAGTTTGGTTTGGAAGGGATCCCCAAAGGTCATTGAGTCCAATCCCCCTGCAATCAGCAAGGCCATCTTCAACTAGACCAGGTTGCTCAGAGCCCCATCCAACTTGACCTTCAATGTTTCCAGGGATGGGGCATCTACCACCTCTCTGGGCAACCTGTGCCAGGGTTTCACCACCCTCAGTGGAAAACATTTGTTCCTTATGTCTAGTCTAAATCAACTCCCTTTTGGTTTAAAACCATTACCCTTGTCCTGTCGCTACAGGCCCTGCTAAAAAGTCTGTCCCCATCTTTCTTCTAAGCCCCCTTTAAGGACTGGAAGGCTGCAATAAGGTCTTCCCAGAGAATCGTCTGCTACTGTGTCATATCCACATAAACAGGACGTGTAAGGATTTCAGAAGGAATAACATAGCTGTAAATAAATGACTCACTGCTGCTAAAGTACCAGTGCTAAAGTACTGTTGCCAGTTTCTCCTTAGGCTTAACCTTAGTAACTGATTTTCTTTTTTTTTTTGTTGTTGTTGTTGTTACATCATATATTGAAATTCCATGAAATTCCAATAATTAGAAACCGTTTCAAATGCTTCCGTCTTTAGAAACAGCTTGTGCCTGCCTGTGTGGGAGCATTGCATTAGTACAAAAGTTAAAAAACAAAAAAGGGACAACAATTAGATTAGAACAACAGTTAAAAAAACCCAAGGAATATAAGATAAGAAGCATAGAAGTTAAGAAGATATGTGTACACAGACACAGTGGCACACATACATTTGAGTGAGAGTATTTAGTCAGCAGTAGTGTCGGTAACAGTCAACTATATAAACCCAGGGATGGAGACAACACAGTGATTTTCAGTGGAAATTTCCCCTCTGCAGCAAGACAGGGTTATGCCTACTGTCTGTATTGCAATGCACTGCAACTCTTTTTTTTCTTTACCTCTCTGGCAATTTCTGCCTGTCTATTTTGCTTGGCAAGTCTTAATCTATAAGCGAGATTTTTTTTTTTAAGGCAACAGGTGTATTAAAGTTTCATGTTAAAGTAGAAAACTGCAGACTAAAGTTTTGTCTAAAACACAAATCAGGATAAAGCTTTCTCACAAAGTATGTCTGTATGGATTTAGCAAATCTTGCCATTACTTGCTACAGAAATCTCCAGAGGAACATTTAGCAAACGCCTATTTCATTTTCAACCTTGGAATACAACTCAGCACTCAAAGAACAGTACATGTGCAGTCATGAATATTCCCCAAGAATCACAATGGCTTTTATTTTGAGAGTTAGTGTAGATTGAGGACTAAGGATGGAACTCGTGGTGTTCATTACCATGAATGCATAAAGATATTACATTTCTACATAGGACTTCGGAGCCTTAGCTTTTCTAGTGACAGTAATGAAGCCAATACCTCTGAAACCTAACGTTAAAGCTTTTGCCAGCTATGATTCAGTACTGCTAAGTTTAGCAGAAACAAACAGCTGCTGCAGAAATTAGATGAATGTTTAAGCTTGAACATAGTACGTGTCTCCTTCCATCTGACTCATGACCCATGGATAAATTACTGAACAGTAGCTCTACAAAGTGTAACCTATCTTTTTAATGGTATTGATTTCTTCCATGTAGTAGATACTTTTAATGAACATGCAGGATGTGACTTTATGTCATGGTTGTACAATTCAGTGCCTTATAAGCTCAACTGATGGGATAATTTCAGAGTAGACCTTTAACAGACCTTGTTTTTCTGACCCTTAATAGCACTGTCTGTGTTCTTCTACTTCAGTGCCCAGTGTGAAACCAGAAGTGACAGAGCCTAAATGTCAGCCATGGGAGAAAGTGCATCAGTCTCAGTGTGTGTGCAAAATGCCCTATGAGTGTGGGTAAGTTCAGGCTGAATTTGGCAATGACTGTCTCACTTTATTCAAGACCAATTAAATTTCTTCACTCTTCAGTCCATGACAGATGAGAAAGCTTCACTCATATAAGAAGGAGGCATTGTACTTTGTTTGCTTTACAGCTCAATCAATGTCCTGTTCATTACTTACCTGCCTTGTCAGAGCTGTCAGTGGGTTTTAGCAGTGATGGAATTTGGTTGGATGACAGAAGGTGAAGGGATAATTTCAGCTCCACTTGATCTGTGAAGTAAATGGAAAAAGATAAAATGATATTTTGAAGATTTAGAAGATTGAGGAAAAGTTAGAACAGAGGCCCTTGGGACTTAAACCATCAAAGCAGTAAGCTACTGAAATAAAGCAGATTTCTTTTCCCTGCTGAGCGACTGGAGTTATGAAAGGCACAGTAATCTAATCTCCTTTTTATACAGCAGTCTGCACAGACCAGTCACATCACCTTTCCTGGCATAACCTTCAGTCCAGAGTTTATTGTTTCCTGTTTTATCTAAGCCTATATTCTGCAATAAGCAATGCAGGAGAAATGTAAGGAAATGAGTAACTCTCAGTTCTTTGCTAAACATGGAGGCAACAGAATGAAAACAGGATTAAAAAGAAGACACCCAAGACCACCTGGTGCTGGTAGCCAGATATGCCAAAAAGCTCAGCACTCCAACACCTGGGCTGGTTTTCATAGATTGGATGAAGTCTCTTATAAAGTCATCACAGTGGGTGTGAGCTCTGGATGTGAAATCTGGCTGGGTTTACATCACAGCAGGAGCTGAGCAGTTTGGAAACTCCATGATAACAGACCAAATTTGTCTTATCCTTGTGTAGTAGGAGAAAGAAATTTTGAAGTTGTTTCAAGGTAGCAGATCTCAGTGGAGGACATGTACTTTCCATCAACCGCATAATTCAAGAGTGCCCTGCATGGTGACTCTGGTTCTAAGCCAAAGTTAGCACACTTTGAACACCTCAAAATTAAAATTGGTGAGTTTAGTTCAGGTTTTGTAGATCCACTGGGTACTCCCTAGGACCTGAGGCCATTGTCTTGCGTGCAGAGATGTCAGGTTTGTAACAACTCTGCTAAGACTCTATTCCTATCCTTAAACACCTAAATATGTTAAATAATCTGGTTCTACGCTTTTTGTCTCAATACTCATTAAAGTGAGGCAACACCCCTCCTCTGCTTCATGGGTGTGTTGAGGTTAGTTACATAGAACATGATGGGAGTCCACAAAGCTAGGGAAGGCCTTGGGCAGAGTCAAAATAATGTTGGCAGTTAAATGAATTACGTTCAGTTATGCATTCAAGCTTCAGCTATAATTAATCTACTACTTGCCTGTTTCTATTTTTTATAATTATGTTCAAAATGGCAGGAAGATATATAACAGCCCTTTCTGTTACCTGATGCCATCTTTTCACTTTATCTTGAAATAACACATCTAATAATAGAAGGATAAATCATCAGCTGTCAAAGCAGACTAATCTACCAGCCTGTTAAGGTGATAGGAGTAAGGCATGTAAGCAGATCTTGGTTATTCCTCAGAGATCAGAAGTGACTTGGCTTTCTTCGCTGTGGCAGTGACTTTCAGCAGCCTTTGCTTGGAAAAGAGCTGGGAACAAGAGTTCTTGTGGGAGTCCAGGAACACCATGGTTTCAGCCCATCCTACATATGTTCAGTTTCCAAGAGACTAGCAACAGAGACTTCCAGGGATAACACAAGAACCCCAAGAAAGGCTGGTGAGGGGTAGTTTGTCCTTCATGACTTTGTGCCTTAGGCTACATCTGTCATCATCAGTTAGAGCCAGGGAACAATGCTGGGCACCAGTTCTGATAAATTGCTAAAGCAGCTCCTCTACTAGAGGTAGAGCTTTGGCAAGGGCCAACTTCCATATAATTCCCAGGTGCAGTGCAGGAGTTATGAGCGTCAGGGACCATTCCTAACAGGCAGTCTGATGCAGTCTCTATCTTTTAGGGGCAAAAGGAGTTTAAAAGTAAGGACACCAGCTATTCTGTGTGAATTTGTCCTAGTGCAAGGAAGGGGTCAGAGCACAGTTAGTGTATCAATACAGATGAAACGTCAGCTTCAATTAGCTAAAGACTATCTCTACAGTGAAACATGAGATTTGATAATTTTGGAATACTATCCCTTTTTTTTTTTCCCCCACATTTATTTGTGTAGCATCTATGATACCCCTAGGAGTTCTTGGCCTATGTTATAGTAAAACTTATGGTCTTGAATATAATTTTAAGTTGTTAATTTCCAGCATACTGAATTTTTCACTTGTTAGTTTCACCAGAAGTTGCCTGCCTCTCATTGTGGGGGAAAGGGAGAGGGGTATTTGCTGACTTATATCTGCTATTTTATTTCTCATGGTATGTGCTTTAGTAAAAGCTTGTTCTTACCCAAGCCGCCTTTTTCAGGTAAAAGGTATTGGATTTTTCACATTCACTTTACACAAGAATTATTCCTTGCCTCTAACAATTTTTATTGCACTGCAGTCATGCTTTCAGTCTTGTAGTATCCTTTCTCAGCAATGACTGCAAATTATTAATTTATCTTATGCGTGCAGATTCTCCATCTTTTTTCTTATGCATCTGAACATGTTGATTTCCACTGGCTTTCTCCCAGCTGACCCAGCCATAGCAAATATGTGAAGCACTCTTAAAAGGGTTTGAGGGATTATACTGTAGATAAAGATTGGCAGCATGGACTGTGAACTCCCTGGGTTCATGGGAACTTATGGGAATTCCATGAGTTCATCATGAACTCCCTTTGGCAGCTGGTTCAATCAGCCTACTTCCCCTCTTTTGGGTGTTGGTTAAGTGGTGCACAGCAGACAGATTAATGCACTTGTGTCTGGCTTTAGTCTTTTCAGCTAATTTAAGCTGCCTTGTATACAAGTTTTTGACCTTAAGACTCAATATTGAGATTTATCATTCAGGTGAATAAAGAAGGCCTCTGAACTTTAACTAATTTTAAACAGAATAAACAGCTTAATTACAGATTAGATGCTTTCCCTGCATCACACTTAATTCTTCCAAACTTAAGATGATATTTGATGACTAAGTTTTTCTTATACCTCTCTCTGTAAATATAACTCTTACATTATAAATCAGTGCACCACTAACTCATAGGCTGTACAGCCAGTCAAGCAAACGATATAATGCAGACAAATGCATGGGCTTCCTTTATCAAGTGCTTGGAGTTGTGTATCCATTGGGCTGTTTTGCCTCAAAATAAGGGAGTAAACCTCATTCTTTATGTTAGCAAAAGAGCATTAAGGAAAATTCAGGTAACAAACTTTACTAAGGATTTGGTAGCTGATATTTTGACTAAGCACAGCAGTTAAGGGACCCAGTGCCATTGAGAATGCTAACTTAAGTAGGGGATGTGATACAGTTAATAATCTTTAGTGGTAGGTAGACACAGCAAAGTTTTCAGGCTCAGCTGATGAGCCCTGTGCCAAATTTTAAATATCTTAAAAAGGCACTATGTTGCATATAGTTTAAACTTTCTGTAAAGCCAGCTATTCTTCTAAAAGGCTTCAAAACCATCTCTCAAAGAACCATTGCCAGATCTTGGAGCAGGCACTTTTCCTCAGTGTCTTATTTATAGATGAACCTAAACCCACTTCCTAATTCCTAGGGGGAAAAAAAAAGAAAAGTTACCTTAGCACTTGGCCAGCAAGTGAGCAAGGTTTTTGTTACCACACCTTCCCTCTTCCAAATTCCTCTTCCCCACACTGGCAAGTCACTTTCACAGGGACTGTTACCCTCCCCTTCAGGCAGCCTCATAAAGCTCATTAGGGCCATTTGACTGTACCTCATCAGCCTCTCCTCCCCACCAAACACCTATTTAGCTGAGCTTGACCCTCAGAACTGAGCCATTAGACACCAGAAGTTTCTCTGGGAGTGTTTGTGAGCTTAAAAGGAGGAGCTGTGCTGAAAACAAGCCTTTGGGGCCATATTTCAAAGCTCTCCATGCCCTGGGAGCACGTCTCTCCTCTCTTGAACCCTGTGCAGCACCATACCTGTGGCTGTAAAGTACAGCCTGGAGAGCAGAGGCATGCCCTGCTCTGAAGAGGCACTTTTGTTGTTCACTGTACACAGGTGCCACTGATTGCATTGAGCACAAGTGGAGAATTTTGGGGTTTGAGATTAAAATCCAGAAATAATGGAACAGCTCTTTCCTTCCCTCCTACACTTAACAGCATGAAACACAAATGATAACAACTTCCTGGAATTGTCCCTAAAGCAAACAATGTTTAAGGTTGTCCGAGAATTGTTATTACCACTTTTACAAGCTAATTTTTATGGGTGTTAGAACAATATCTGAATTTCAAGACATAAAGAAGCAAATTCCCTGGATAAATACAGCAGGTTTTTCTTAAAATTTTTGTGGACATGTATGCATATTTCCAGAATTATCTTTGGTCTCTGATGCTGAATCATAACATTTTATTTGGTAAAAGCTGAAGCTTTTAAGGACAGCAAAGAAAAGGTCTTTAAGTATATTCTCATCTCTTATAATCAAGAAATACTTATAAAATATTTTCATATATGTGTAGATGAAATTTATTCTGTGTATGTACTTAGGCACATGCGTGTGTAATGAGGTCTGAACTCCTTTTAACTAAAATCTCACTCTCATTGTTACTGACGTCAATGGCAAATACCCAGCAATATCCCTGTCCTTCAGGGGGAACGGATCCTGGCTCTGCTGAGATGCAGCATCCTGTGAAAAAGGAAGGAGTCTGAATTATTCACATGTATATGTCTCGAGTTCCCTTGCTGCACTCGTAGGATGTATCTCAATGAATGGAGAAAACGGAACCAGACCCTGAATGTTTTCCATTCCCTCAGCTCTTTATCCAAGGTACCAAGATAAAGCACACTTAAATAGCATGATCCCTGCTTTTGTTTTCAGTCCTTCCCTGGACACCTGTGCTACAGATCAAAGAACCAAAAGAAACACACCCTTAACTGTTTGCAAGATGCATGCCTTGGAATGCATGGGCAGAAAATATTCTCTTACTAATGCAGAAAACTGCAAAATACCTCAAGCAGCTGCAATATCATGTGGATCATGCCATTTGTGGGAAAAATGTGATGGTAAGAGATTCTTTACAATTTAAGCAAAATTGTTGATATGACAAAAATGAAATCTTTATCCCCGGTTATGCATTAGGTCTATCCTGGTACAGTATCTCCAGTCCCTCCCATAAGCACCAGGCACTGCTTGCTCAAACCATCAGTCCAGTGTTTGGTATCCAAACACGGCAGGAAACTCCAACCGTGGAACAGAAAACCCCACAGGATATCACAACAAAATGCAGTATCTACAGGAAAGCTTATTTCTAGTCCCTGTTAAGTGGGCTGCCCTGTTGGTCCTATGGAAATTTTGGATGACACCTTTCCCCTACTTTTTTTTCACTGTATCCACCTGTTTTAAATTCCTTAACACAGTAACTGTGGTAGTTGTTACTGCCCACAGGAATAGCTAATTCTTTCCTGAAATTTGCTGAGTAATCTCCCCAGTGGTATCTTGTGGCAAGGAATTTAACGTCTTTTTCTATACTGTCTAGGAAAGCCACTTTCTTTTATTTGTACTTCACTGCCTATCCCCAGTTTCTCGTATTATGATCAAAGGTAACTGTCTCTTCCCTCAGATGAAATAGTCCCAGTCTTTTGTGATCTGTCTGCGGTGGAAGTTTTCAAATCCCCTGATCTAATTTCCCTGAGTGTCCTACACTACATTGCATTTAATGGGAGGTTGCCAGAAATGGGAAGATAAAGAATTAAATTAGGTTTTTAGAAGTGCAACAGATAGAGGCACAGTTATTGTCATATTTGGAAAATAAAAAAGATTACTTGATAGGATTTAATCTGTTTCATATAACAGGATTGAACAGACAAAAATAATAACAAAAAAAGATAATAAAAACTGTCTGGAGCTTCAGCAGGCACAAACACAGGCAAAAAAAAATAAACATATAACACCAAAACAAGGACACATTTACGAAAAATAAATCTCAGATGGGACCTTCTTATCTGATTATTTAGCTGTTGCCACTGACAGAATTGTGTACATTTGTTTTTAGTAGATCCTTGGATCTTAGGGAAACTGCCTGTATGTAAATAAAGACACCAGCTTTAAGTGTCTGCATGACCACTTGGTTACTGTCCAAGGACAGATCTCTCATATGTTATATGAACTGCGGAGCAGTAGATACACGAACCAGTTCAAGCAGCAACATCAGAGAAGTCTTTGAAAACAGTATCTCAGGCACCTTGAGCAAGCTTTTCCCACAAGCACAACCAACATGTCTGAGCAGGGAAAGCCCCAGCAGTATACTGAATCCAGTATTTTCCACTGATACCTGCTAATGTTACTTCTGGTTAGGAAAAGAATCATAGAATTGTAGAACCATACAATAGTTTAGGTTGGAAGGGACCTTTAAAGGTCATCTAGCCCAGCCCCCCTGCAATGAGCAGTGACATCTTCAACTAGATCAGGTTGCTCAGAGCCCCATCCAGCCTGACCTCCAATGTTTCCAGGGCTGGGGCATCTACCACCTCTCGGGGCAACCTGGGCCAGTGTTTCACCACCCTCAGTGCAAAATATTTCTTCCTTAGATCTCATCTGAATCTGCCCTCTTTTAGTTTAAAACCATTCTGTCTTTTCCTATCACAACAGGCCGTGCTGAAAAGTCTGTCCCCATCTTTCTTCTAAGCCCCCTTTAAGGACTGGAAGGCTGCAATAAGGTCTTCCCAGAGCCTTCTCTTCCCCAGGCTGAACAACCCCAACTCTCTCAGCCTGTCCTCACAGCAGAGCTGTTCCATCTCTCAGATCATTGTTGTGGCCTCCTCTGGACCCACTCCAACAGGTCCATGTCTTTCCTGTGCTGAGCACCCTCCAGAAAATTGCTGTCAATCCTATGGTTTTGCTGGAAACCTTTTAATCTGGTTCTCATTGAGTCGGATGCCATCCTGAGTGTTTTTCCTCTGTGCTTTTCTTAGCGCAATCCAACAGCTGTGTTTGTGACGAAGACAGGCCGTGTGAGGAGGGAGGCATCCAGATCTGTGCTGAAGTGAGTGGCTCTGCTGCCCCTCGGACCATGACCGAGTGCGAGGCCGGCCGGCTCAGATGCCGGGGGGAGACTGTCACCCTTCTCAGCATAAGGCCCTGCGACGTACAAAGCAAATAAGATACGTTACGGTTCATTTTGCTTATTGCCATGGGGTATGTCAAAATGTGTCAACTCTTGGGCAGGACATACTTCGAACCTTGCTCTACCAAGTATGAGCTCTGCTGTGAAGCCATCCACAGCTGACGAGACTGTGCCTCGGCTCTGGTCGGCTCTGAATCAGGGCCCGAGGCTCTTCGTTAGGCAGAGCTGCGCTTGCCACTACTGCTTATGACAGGGCTCTTGCTTAGGCCCCAGACTTAGCACTGGCAACTTTACTTCACATTGCCATCAGAATTAAAAAATATTGCTGAAGTGCAATTGCAAAAGTAGCATTTATAGTGATGGATTACAGTGTCTGACATTGTAAATACATTTTTCTTAAAGCCACACAAACGTATGCATGCACTGAGTAGGTTTAGATTGAAAAAAAAATAGTATTTACAGAGTAAGAGGTATGATTCTTCTCTTTTAATAAAGTAGTTTCTTCCTACTGTGCCTTATTCATTTGAGCAAACAGTATGCACAGCTTTGAACCTGTTGTTGAGCCTGAAGCTCTTAAAGGTCAAAACAATGCGCATTAATAGTAAAGCCAGCTTAAAGTAATGAGACAACTTTTATGCTTGCAGCTTCTCATACACAGAACCTCTTCATGAGAAATCCCCATTTTACATTGTCATAATTATCATTATGGGCTACGTTTGTAAACACAGGTAACTCAGTTACATTTGTCACATGCTTTCATGTTTGTACCGAGACCAGTTTGCTTACAGACCATCGCACAATGGAGGCCCTCCACCACAGCAAAACTTTCTCAAAGGGAAAGTGTATCTTCACAGAAATGGAGACATTCCACCTGCAGTCCCCCTGGAGATGCCTTTGGGCAATCTCCTAAGACTGTTCCTGAATAAAAGAAGGCTCACACACTCTTTTCTTACACAGATAAGCATGCTGTCTAGTGTGGTCAGACAGTGACATTTTTGCTCACATGTGGTGTACCTTGCAAGTCCATTCAGGTACCCATCCTGGCAGCCTGATCCCTTCTGACTATTCTCAGATGCAAACAAGGACAAAGGACTGGATATCAAGTGGGTGATCAAGCAAGTGAAGTAATATCA
>NW_010529647.1:19558-20283 GCF_000687285.1 Phaethon lepturus
CCTGTATGCTTTTTGTGCAACAGATTTTATTTCTTACTATCAATAAATACCTACCCAATAAAACATCTCTCTTTATTGTCATGTTTGTATCTGTAGCTTTCTCATAAAAACTCTACCCTCAGCTGGAAAAACTTTGCTTTCCGTGGTGCTGGCAATGAGAATTAAGACAGAACAGGATTGGCTTTCCCTTGGGGGCTCCCTCTCCTGGGGGCAGCTATGTTGGAGTGGAAGGTTGCCACCGCACCAACCTTTTGAACGGACCTTCTGACCTTTATGTTTTCTGGAACTTAATGGCACTTTTTTGAGGAATCATAAAAATTTTTTTGAATAGCTTATAGATGAAAACAAATAGAATAAAAACCAAATGAATTTAATCAGTTATTTGCTCTATATTATTTGCTCAGGAGTAGCATGTTTCCAGACCAGATGGATGTTTGCCCCTTGGTTACTCCCAACTCTCTTGTCCACAATTTCTAGCCTTTTTCTTGGTGCAGCTGGCACAATACCATGAGCCCACTGGGTAGCAATAGCTTCCATAGCTGCTGGAGACAAGAGAAAATCTGGAAATTTCCTGATAGATAGCACAGAAATAATAGTGACTTGGTGATTCATGTCTTCAGACATAGGGAAATGTAGAAAACCAGCACAGTGCCTCAAGAAGTGTTGAGAATACATGCTTAAGGAGCAGTTAAAAAAACCAATAAGGTTGCCTGATAATCATCTCG
>NW_010529647.1:20314-41597 GCF_000687285.1 Phaethon lepturus
CAGAAACAGACCTCCACATCCGTAAAATAAATTAGTCTGAGATAAGACAGACAAAATATTAATTAAGGCTGCATTTCAAATGCTTCATCCAGCCCCTGACATCTCACTGTTTATCTGACCCATCTAAATCTTCTCAGGGATAATTTTTCTCTCCTTTTTCTTTCTAATTACCTACTCCATCTTTTTCCCTCCTACTTCTCAGCCCAGCCAGCTCCTTCCCTGTAGACACCTCATAGACCCTTTTCCTCCTGCCTGCAGGTGTCCAGCAAGGGTCTGCTCCCCTTCATGCTGTGACACGGCAGTCCTTTCCCTGCCTGATTTGTGCCACATGCTGTTTTCAGTCTTGTATTTTCCCAGGTCAGAAAGCACTTCAGTTCCATCATCTCTCCTGAAAACCTGAGGGTATCTTACAGCATTTTAGAACAGAAATTATGCTTTTTTTTTTTTTTTTTTAAACAACCAACTGACTGTCTAATGCTGCTTGGGAGAGAGGAAGAAGTAAGGTGAGTAGGTAGAAGTTTTCTTCAAAACAATGCAACTATTTAATGAAGGAAAACCGGGTTCATGTATGACCAGTGGCTGGGACAACAATCTGTCAAATCACACATTCATATCTATGGTGCACACATCTGCTGGCCACACTTTGTCCCTTTCAGTACAGAAGCATCCCCAGTCACCGTGGTCCACCGCTTCTCCATACTGTTGTTAAACTAAGAAGGAACTGCAGGACATTTTTTCTTAGTGAGAAAGCAAAGTCAGGTGAATTAGCATCAGATAAGAACAAGGAGGGAACCATGGTTCCATGGAATTAATCACCTTAGCAAAATTATATGGCAGAGAGTGGTAAACCCCTTTGTTTTACCTGAATTAAATGTCCATGTGCTTCTTTTGGGTGAGTGTTTGCTCCATCACCATGTGTCAAGATACTTGGGAGGAATTTGATATTAGGTGACCTGAGCTTTGGGCAGTTGAACTGTGAAGAGCAGAAATAGAGAGCTGCAGAACATTTCTGTGGCAGACAACAGGTTTTTATGGGAACTGGGCTTTTTAAGCTACTGAGAGCATCACTCAGACCCAATGACACCTGCAATGCATACATGTCACAGGGGAGAGTACCTTAACATTAATGTTCATGCAGTATCATAAATATCTGCCCCTATTATCAATGAAATGAGATCTTCCCAGGAATGTTAGAGGGACCAACAGTTTCATATATTGTATGAAAGGAAAAGGAGAAAGAATGAAAGAGAAAACTGACAGCAAGCTGGTAAATTTTTGCAAATGACATTCAACTAAAAAAAAAAATACCCTATAAGAAACTGCTGAGAGACAGAAACCAAGTCAGAAATTGAGCAATGCTGTGGCAGATGAAATTTAACTCAGATTGAGGTAAGGTAATCTTGTTATCCATACTGGTGTGCCAGACTCATGGGATCATCTGAGGCCAGTGACTTAGAAGATATCATCAGAAACTGCTCAGTAAAAAGGCTTACCTGGTGCAGAGCAGCAGGTACAAGGACAGAGTGAAGGGACCTTTATGAAACAACAACACTGAAAAAAATTCCTACTATTTGGTAAACAATACCAGCATGTGGTGTGAAATTCCGCCTTGTTTTCTTCCTTGCAAAAAAATGGTCCTTTTTTATCACCTTTGAGCAGCAGCACTATCAAGACCTTTTTTCCTAGGATTTTTTTTTTTTTTATGGATTCTCTGATGAATAAGAACAAGTGGCATGGAACATCTGTCCTATGAAGAATGTCTGAGAGACTTGGGGTTGTTGAACCTGGAGAAGAGAAGGCTCCAGGAAGACCTTATTGCAGCCTTCCGGTCCTTAAAGAGGGCCTATAGGAAAGATAGGGACAGATTTTTTAGCAGGGCCTGTTGCAACAGGACAAGCATAATGGTTTTAAGCTAAAAGAGGGTAGATTCAGGCTAGATATCAGGAAGAGATTTTTCACACTGAGGGTGGTGAAGCACTGGAACAAGTTGCCCAGAGAGGTGGTAGATGCCCCATTCCTGGAAACATTCCAGGTCAGGTTGGACGGAGCTCTGAGCAACCTGATCTAGTTGAAGATGTCCCTGCTGCTTGCAGGGGGGTTGGACTAGGTGACCTTTAAAGGTCCCTTCCAACCCAAAGATTCTATGGTTCTATGATTCCAAGTCTGCACTGTTTCCTTTCCCTTGGGGAAGACACAGGAGAGATCTTTCTATACTCAGCTGCCCATTTTCATGAAGCAAATGTGGGAAGAATACAGCGGGACTGGCACAGAACAGAAGTGTCCCCAGGTTAAGTATAAGACATGGAACATTCAAGCAGAACAAACAAGTAGTTACCAGAAACTTAGGAAAGAATAAAACTCTTCTGATGCACTTTTCCTACTTAGGGAGTAGGAAATTAACACCAGAAGAATAACAGACACTTTGTCTTCCTAAATAGTGACATGGGAGAAGCTTCCCAAATCCCAGGAGGGAGCCTGCCTGCATGGAAAAGATTTGGGACCAATGCGCATCCGGAGACTAACTGAAGGAGAGCAAGTAATGTCCACCAACCTGCCGTTAAACTAATAACAGTAGCACTAATCATGTGAGCTACCATTTGCAAATCTCTTTTTCACTGGAGACTGTGCTTCTCATGTGTCCTTGAGCTCAGCCCCTCATACTGTTAGTTCCTCTCCACCTTTCAGTCCCGAAGCACTCCCTGATCTGCAGCACTGGCTAGGAACCTCCCAGGTGACAGGGGATCAGCAGTTTAGTGCCCTGCCTAAAACAAAACATCACTAACCAAAACAAAAGTTTCAAAGAAAAACATAACTTGAAAACATGGTGTAAATAACGTTTACAGGGTATATTATTCCCCGCCACTGAGCAGTCTCTTTTCTCTCCTGTTCTGTTAATGTCTTCTTTAGACAACGTTGGTCAAGTGCACTTCCACTATTCCACCCCTCTTCTCACAGGGCTTAACTTGCCTTTCTCTTGCCAGTTCATAACCTGATGAAACATGCTTGCAATTTCTTTGGGGACAGATCTTTATACCTGATGATTTTGCCCACTGCTTTCCAACCTGGGAGCTGTTGCACCACTTCTTTGTTCATTCTCTCTCCAGCCCCAATAGAAGCTTAGCCAATAACCTCCTGCCCTGTTCTTGTCACCACCTCAGGCCATTGCATCACCATATTCATAATGTTACTACAGACCTGCTCCATTTCCACCACACTGTGGCTCTGACGCACTGCTTACTGTGATGAGCCACCACTGTAACCGCAGAGCCATTACTGCGTGTGACAGGAGGCACAGGAATATAAACGGCTATTGATTTCTTTCTCTTTCTTCTGCAAAACACAGAAGGGTTGTCTCAGACCAGCAGAAAGTCAGTGCTGGCACCCTGGCCCTTCCAGCCAAACTTAGGAGACATGTTAACTGCTCAGGGCTCAGCCTCCAGGTCCCGCTCTCCTGTGCATGTTCCTCAGGCAGCTGTTTTAATTTCTTGTGGTCAGGGGCCAGCGGGGAGAGTCCTGCCCCACAGCAGGCAAGAGAAAAAACTATCAATTCACTTTAGCACTCCTGCAGATGGATTTTTATTATATTCAAGCCTCTAAGAACTGTATTAAATGTGAATATACAGAGTAAAATTTAGCAACACGTGACAAACAGCTGCAAATAGTGCTTTTGAGCAGAGTGATAGTTTAAACAGACTAGACCACTAGCTTCTGGTAAAGCAAAGTCATGGTTTTATATTTTACTGTTGACAGTGATTACACTGAGAGTTTTACAGTGATTGTAGTATTCATTTCCTGAGTAATTACACAATGTATAATAATAACTGAACTTGCTTGTACTACAGGCCTTATTGACCTGAAGACAACCAACAAACACAAACAATATTCTTGTATTTTGAGAACTGTTACTCAGGTGATCAAATCTTATGATGAGGAGAGGTATACCAGTGCTGTCACATGCATAAAGCAGGTTATAGCATTCAACTTGTGCAATTAGTAGCAGCAAAGGCTGCTG
Source organism: Phaethon lepturus (assembly GCF_000687285.1). NCBI lineage: Eukaryota > Metazoa > Chordata > Aves > Phaethontiformes > Phaethontidae > Phaethon > Phaethon lepturus. The sequence goes on from NW_010529647.1 coordinate 24,327, forward strand.
CAAATCCTCTCCAAATAGAAAAAGATGCCAACAAGATGCTGACATTTCTCAAATGAGAATGAATTGATTTGCATCATCTGCCAAGACATGTACATGCTGATATCTCCCTGAAAGCAGGATTGCATGCTTTTTTTCAGTACATACCATTGCTCCAAGCACACGAATACTGGATATTGCCTTTCTGTATGAAGCTCCCACCAAGATGCAGCCAGACTGCTTCTAATCCTTGGAACACTGGCTGAAGCAAGAAGAAGAGGTATTGTGACTCTCAGTGGGAAAATTTGGGAGCACTATCTAAAGAATATTTAGGGTTTTATTCTTTTTTTCTATCTACATTGCTTCCTCTGCCAGATTTTATGGAAGCTCAACAATAAAATCCCTTTCGAAGAAAGCCAAATCCCCGTAAGTCCCAAAGATGGCTATGCATATCTACTCTCCCTGCTCTTTAAGCTGTCTAGACACAAGATAACCTGATCTGGGGACCGTGTAGCTATGGTAATACAGTGGATGAGCTAACAAACCCTGGGGAGGTCAGGATGGATTAATTTGAGCATAGGGCAGTGCTTTGAGACTTCAGCCAGCTTTGAGGTCCAGAAGAGGTACCATAGATACAGAACCAGGGCCAGCAGCACCAGCCACAATTACATCCAGCAAGGACTGACTGCTCATGCTGTTTTGCTGCAGCACTCAAGATGTTTCTCACTATTTACAAGTCTTATTGAGTTTAGAAAAAGCAGACATATATCATAGGGCTAAAAAATAAGCTAAAGTCCGGACACCGAGTTTGTACCTACAGGGACAAGAATGATTAACTCCTAGGTGAAGTCTCTGTGTCATACGCCCTCACATACGCAAGCTAGCTGCAGCCTAAACGTGGACTGCAACATTCATGGCTATATCAGTGATGGGAGCCTATGGTGGTGTTGGCCAGTGCTAAAGCATTTTCAGACACATACCTGCACACATACCCAAGCACACTCATCAAGCCAGTAAGGAATGCAGCCACTACCCAGCTTTTTCTTGGCACGGCTCTGCACACTGTGTCAGCGCAGAAAAATTCCACATTTACAGGAAAACCCACTGCTCTTCTCACCCTGTTACACAGTAAATAAAAGTGTTGCACAACAAATGTTGACACAGTAACCCTCAGAGGAATTTCACAGACAAAACAACCATGTATTCACAGATGCTAACAAAATAAGCTAGGATTTCATATGTACTTTTTCAGAAATTAGTCCCCAGTGAACGAAGCCAAGGATATGAGATGATTATCATAGATCACCTGATACCATCGTGTATTGTACTGTGCAGGCTTAACTTAAAAGAGTTTGAAGGAAAATACAGAGTATTGCTTGAGGTTTCAGCCAATACTGAAAAAATACCTTCGTTTCTTAAAATTTCGCAGCTGCATTTAGAGATCACGGATGCCTGAAACACTACTGTCAAGTTTCATTTGTACGTCAAAAAGTGGAACATTTTTCCAGCCCTGAACATTGACCCTTTGGACTGTTGTCTGTCCCTAGTGCATGCTAGAGAGTTTCAAAACAGATACGGGCATGCGAATAAAGTAAATAAAGTCTAGGAATTCCTGGGAAAGTGCAAATAACCAGCGCTTATAACAGTAAATTAACCAGACAGGCCTCATTTTACAGTCCCAGAGGCAAAGGGGTATAGGTCAGTTCTCGTCCAGCCAGCTAACCCCTTGCCACAAAAACAGTTGTCTTGCTGGAAACAGTCCTTGGCCCATGTGAGCGGTCAAACTGGGCCCAAACACTGTTTTGGGGAGGACTAGCTAACACAGAACAAACTCCCACTAAATAATTAAACAGGAAGGGTAATCACTGCCCTTTCCTTAAGCCCATGACCTGGTCATCTTCTGTTTAAGCAGCACAGACACAACCAGGCTGCTGGACAGAGGACAGCGGTGGCTGCATTGTTACAGTGACCCCACTCTGCTGCTTCTGGGGACACGGGGCTAAAAATGCTCCACTCACAAAATATCCTGAACTTACACATGCAACAAAATTTTAAGCACAACTGCTTTATAAAGTAACAGTTCTGAAATGCTTCCAAAAAATCAGCCCATTGCTAAGGTCCAACTCTGAAGTGGAGTTTTAGAGTTAAGGTAGCATTTATTTGCTAGATCATTTTTATTTCCTGGATGATCAGTGTTAATAAAAGTAGCTCCCAAAATGGTTTCATAAGAGAAGTACTTACTTGCGTGACTCATATCTACGTTTCAAACCGCTGCAAATGAAATCAGACAGTCATTACATGCAGTACAAAGCTTTGTAACCAGCAGTCACAGAACTTTTGTGAATCCAAGGACTGACCATCAAATTTAACTCTGGAAATGTACGACCTAAATCAAGGCGTTTGAAAGTTATACTTAATGCATTTCCCACTGGTAGCAGGTGTCATATCTGCAGGGCTGTTTCCTTCCAATCCTCACTGAAGACTTTATCTTTTCAATAGCCCAATTCATGTCAATGTCACAATTACAGGGACCAGGACACAGAAAGAAAGAAGGATTACTGGTCGTCTAGACAATTTCAACCAAGTACTGGCAACGTGGCTTCATTCTCTTCTATTCTGTAACTTTGACAAGGACATAGATGTCTCCAGAGCTGTCACTATCAAAAGAGAAAAACTTAAAATGAAGTGGAAAAAATCCTTAGCCCCCAAACTTGATAAAAAGACAGTTCACTTCTGCCTCCTGAAATCTAAAGCATGCTCGTTGAATCCGGCAGTCTGACTTGTGTGTGTCATGGTTCTGTGTCCCTGCTCCCGTTCAAGTCCTTGAATACATTTATTTTGCCTGGATATTTTTCCTGGTGCGTGGCCCTGGTGAACTAAGACCACCATTTTTCTGTAATGCAATCCAGCACTACCTGGCACATGTTCAGGTTTGAAATCATATCACCTTGGCTGTAAGTATGCTTCACTTTTAATGGGTTATTTTAGAACAGCAGTTTCAGGGCTTCTGGATTTAGCTCATGCCCTAATAATCTCAGGGAGTGGAAACACCAAACTTCCTTACATATTCCTACGCACCATCTTCAGCTGTAGTCATACAGATGTGTTGCGATCCAATCTGTCTTGTCCAAAATTACAGTTATCCCTCGGGGTCCCCTGAAAGGCAGCAGGAGGTGGCAGGCAGCAAACACTGCAGCTCCTGGGGGAGCATCGAAGGGCTTCAATGCAGTCAGGGCCTTCCTCAGCCTTGCACCCCCAGGAGTGGCTGGCACTATATTCAGTGATTTATTTCTGGAGAGATACTGTGGCAATGGCACCTATGCCACCTGCTTACTGTAATCTGCATTACATGTGCTTTGTAAACAATAATTGTGAAAATTAGGAAGAAAATAATCAAGTATTTTCAGCCAGTCATGGTTTATTCTGCTGTAATTTTCAATTGTCTTTAGCCAAGCTGATTCCTGGAAGAGATCTTCTAATTTCTGCTCTGTTGTTAATTGCAGCTCTCTCTCCGGATTGGTAATCTGAAGCTACAAGTCGGCTGCTTTGCAGCGCCATGTCAGAAAGCATTCCTGGGAGCAAGTAAACAGCCGGAGAGCTGAGGAAATAGCAGATAACCAGCTTTATTTTCTCCCTGAGTGGGTTTTAACACACAGGTCACATTGACCTGGGCCTGAAGTCTCTCAGACACCACTTGACAAGACCTACTCGTTCATCAGGGGCCTGACATTCCCAGTTGGTGCCCAGTTACCCGCAGTCACTCGATGTGATAGCTTTTGGAGTTGATTTGTCTGAAAAGTAAGATATCGCCATGGGAAAACTAAGTCTCTCCTTCCAGCTGCTCTGTTTACACTATGCTCACAGAAAGTTCTAATAAAAGGAGAAGACTGTTATTACTATTTTGGCAAGGTCTCAGCAGCAGAGAGTGTTACAGGGAGAAAGTACCCAGTAACCAGGTTTTATGCCCGATAAAGAAAGTACCATTAGAAGTTTGCGCTTGCTGACAGGTTTATGTCTCCCAGTTCAACGTGCACTTCTTTACCTTCCTGTCAGGGTGCCGCAGGGGCCAGGGCTCCCTGGGCCCCCCAGGGCAGAAGGCAATGCCTGCAGCCCAGACCTGTCCCACCCCACACCCAGGGATCTGGGCAGCCCCAGCCCTCAGCACGTCCCTGGGGATGGAGACAGGCCAAGGCCAGGACGGGACATGGGCCCATGGGCAGGGATCCCAACCGCCGAGGTCCATGGCCAGGCAGGGCCTGATGGCCTTGGGGGGCTGAAATGGGGTCCTGGGCCATGGGCCTGGTCGGAGAGGCCCATGGGAAGCTGGTCTGGGCCATAAGCGTGGCTGGTGCCTCCAGGTCCTAATGCTTGAGGTACCTTATGTGCTCTAGGTGAACGATGTAGTCACCTAATGATGATGCTGGGTGAAGGGCTTTGCTGCTCTGCAAGTTATGGGAGCTACAGCTTCCACAAAGCTTGCTTGTGTCAGGCTGAAGACCCCTGACTCTTGACGTAACACATAACAGCACATAACAGCAAGGGGTGGGGGTGAAGGCAATCAGGCTTCATCTAAAATGCAACATGTTAGAATCAAGTCCCCTTCTGCTTTGGGTTTGGTTATTGCAGGTCCTGGAACAACTGGGCCCCAAACCCCATCAGGTAATGAGTGGGCACTAAAATCATCCCATCCCCATTTTGCTGGTGACTGGCTGTGCCTCATACAGACATGCCGTATGAGACATGTCTCTTCCACCAGTTTCTGGTTCACAGAGCATGCGATAGGAAGGAGCATGGAGCATGCACCTTCTTTGGTGCTCAGTACTGTTTTAGGAGTCAGTTCCTTACTTTGAGCTATCACAGTGCCCAGCCCCACAACAGCTTTGGTCCATTGTGGATGGAGCCAGTTATTCCTGAAAAGTGTCAATATAAATGGTTCTGATCTAGAAGACAAACAATCCAGTGCTGGAAATTAAATGTTAGGAGTATATATATATATATTCATATCTTTTAATTATACACACACACACACAATTTTAAAAATAGAAAAGTTAGGATTCATTTCATCCAGTTTTAGACATCTATAGCTTAAATAATTGTATTTGACCTAGTCACTGCTCAGGTCCCAGTCAACAGAGGAAGGCAGGCACCTCCAGGGCATGACTCATCTGACCTGTTTTTAGATGTCTACCTAAGATGACAGAGATCCTGTCCTCTGAAGGACTGTTTCTCTCCCCCACTGACTGAAGGACATCCAAAGATGATGAGCTTGGATGCAGACATAGACCCTTAGGGGCATCTCACTCCCAGTAACCAAGGAAGGAAGATCAACATACCCAAATCCCTCTGCGTCAGAAATATTCACACCTACCCACACATGAACACACAGAGCCCTGGGAGCCAGTTAAAAGACCTGTTATAGTAAAATTGACACCTGTGAGCAGAGAGTTTATTAAATCAACTTAAGTTGTCACTTATAAACAATGTTATTTTTAACATCTTTATCCCATAACATTCCACCAGCACAGTTGAGTCAGTTCTGTTACAGATATAGCTGAAGCCTTTGTTTTCTGAAGCATCTAGCCAAAGTCCACTGCTCAGGGATCTCTGGGTGAGGAGAAACATGATGGACCTCCTCTCCTAAATACATAAACTGAATACATTGAGCTGGAGCTGTCATGAATGCCACAAATTATGCTGCTGCTGGAGTTGCATCCCTGTACTCCCTGGAGTAAAGCCCAGGAGTGTGTTGCACAGCAGTGAGCTCTGCAGGAACCCAGTGGGAAAAACTGGCCAAGATTGCCTCTGGTCTATCCCTCACTGGGAAAGTGGCACTAGCAAAGGCTCGGGTACCCATCTTCTGCTGTGTCCATTGCATCTAGCAACTTTACATTTAACTGTCATAGTGATATTTTGCACCAAATTCTTAAATTAGGAGATGTTTACCTCTGATGTAGCAGCTGAAATAAAGACATCAGGACTCAAACATTTAATACATGATGGTTTTGCTCACAGCTGTAACAGGAAACAGTAATTGCTATAACTAAGCAGTGGCCCGTTGGCAAAAGTTTGGTGGTTGCTGTTTAAACCTACGTACCTGCCTTATCTTCAAACCCTTGAAGCAAACTCTGGATTACCCCTTTCTGAGGTTAGGTAAGGATAAACGTTATAACAAGTACTTTATATATATTCAGTTCTCTTCTATATTTGGTCAAATGTTATATTCTGTGTTACAATTGCAATAACTATTTATACAGATGCCCGCAACAGCAGCTGCTAATTGTCCAGCCATTGACTCATGCCTCAGCTGTCTCACTGTGGTAAGTATATTCTGCATACACTTCACATACTCTTGTGCTAGTGAAAAATTGGGTATGCTGGGATGTTATATGGAACTTTGCGTCAGTGGAAAGGCTCATTATATTCATTTTGGATAATGCCTCGTCTCTGACGTTAAGAACAAATAGATGGGATTTTTCTGTGCAGTAGAGAAGCTGCATTACCGAGAAAGCTGTCCTTTGAGAATCAGTAAGGTCTCTGTGACCCTGGTTACCCTGACAGATTTGGCTCAGGTTTGCTTCATCTTCCCCAATTGTAATTCATGACCCAAGGCAATGATCCATCAAGCCAGATAACATTACTTGGAGCTTACGATGGCAAAGGAGGGACAGCATTTCCTGCCACCAGTGAACAAGAAAACTCTATCATTACTTAATATAAGTTATCACAGTAGAAGAGGAGAGCTTACACAAGAAAAAGATAGATGTTGCAGGAAATATTAAAGAGCTGCAGTCTTTGGTGTCTCACAGGGGTTGGGGACCCCTGTGACAGAGCATAGCAACAAATCTGAAATCCTTGTGAGTGCAGTCCTGACCCTACTGAAGCCATAAGCAAAGCTCTGGATTCAGTTTATGGTTGAATCACTACCTTATTAGTGAGTGGCAGATGATGTCGTCACTCTATGCCATAATGGTCAATTGTAAAATAGACACTATGGGAGTTATCTCCATCAGCAAGAGAGAACAACGCAAGTCTTTACACGAGCGCTCGTATAGCACACAACTACTTTGAGACCAGTGGTGCTGGAGAAATGGGGGCAGCCTCGGAGGCCTCAGCTGCCTTCTGTTTACCAGGAAATAAATTCATCTGGCAATTTATCATGTTGAGAAGTGTCAGGGGGAAAAAATTCCTCCTATCAGAAACATTGCTAGACAGTCACACTGGAATCAGAGTCCTGTAATGAAAAGCTAGTATTGAAGTTAGAGGGTCAGGAGGAAGAAATCTTCATTGCTTGTTGAGGGCAGAGGGCATACATAGCCATTCTGAGTGATTATTCCCCCCCAGAATGCAACCAGCAAGAAGAAATAAGGGCACTAAAAACAATCTGGGGACAATCAAATTTGCAATCTTCTCCCAGACCATCACCAGTATATTAGTATATATCTTCAGTTGGAGGAAAGAGCTATAGAATTACGAAGGCAAACCTATCTCAGTTTTTTACAATAATTCTTACTACATATTTTAAGCAAGAAAACATAATGCTTTATTGTATTTACTAGAAGGATTAATTGCTTCTTTTCCTTGAGCTCCATCCATTTGAAGACTAACTGCTGATTTAGAGAGCTTGGCAACATTCCAAATACAGGGGTCTGATACCTCCTTGGAAGAAAAATAATCATTTCACCTCCAGCTCACTCCCAGCTCCCAAGTGACTCTGCTCAGTCCCTGGTGAGGTGTGACACTTACATACAGGGCAGGTTATTCATCAATGGGCACTTCCCATGCTTTTTTCCTAATTGTCATTGTTCTGCTGACTACTGGTGAAAGAGACTTTCAGCTTTCCCACTCTTGGAAGGCAGATTTCTAATCCTCAGTTTTGCAAAATTCCAGGTGTTGAAGGGGAAATTCTAACTGTAACTGCTCAGCAGTGGTAATTTGTGACCGAGGAGTGATCTGGCATGGAGGGCAAGAAGGCCCAGCTACAAGAAGGGGTTAAATTGTCTGGAAGTAGAAATTCCAGAGAAAGAACAGCTCTTTGCAAGGGAGTGAAGTTTCGCTTGGTGATGAGATAAGAAACAGCCTCAGCATTGTCTTGTAGCCATCTTGGAATGGAAGCGCACAGAGCCCAAGGGCTATCTTTGGGCAGCAGAGCTGGGCTGAGGGATGGACCCACAGCTGCGCTGAGGTGCCCCATGCAATTGCTCTCAGGATAGGGGCTGGTGCAAGTGTATTTAAGGAATCTGCTTGTGACGAATCTTTGCAGACTCCACAAAGAACCACATAATGGTGGTAGGACTCTCCCCAGTGCATTGTTCATTAATTTTTTTCTTTTATATTTAAGAACAAATGCGTTTAACTCACCTCAAGAGGTACCATAAAAATTCCCCAACAGTGTCTAAGGCTCAAAACCAGCAAACCAACACAGAAAACAAACATTTACTCCCTTCAAGTACTCTGATTTAAAACCGCATGGTTTTGAAGACTTCACTCAACCGTTGCATATTTGTACTTTTCAGTATTTTTATTTCTCCCTGAATTTATACCATGAGGGCTCAGACAGGTAGCCTCCTTCATGACTCCATTAGGTGTCAGAGGGAACGTGCAATGCTGCTGAAGTCTGCCTGCCTGGATGATACAGCTGGTACTCAGCCAGCAAGGCACCCAGGGTGCACAGCAGGCACAAGTGCAGAAACAGAGCAACAAGTGTCTGGGGACAAGTCTCATCCAGCACCAGGGGAGACCAGAGGCAATGCTCCCCTTTCTCCCTTCCCACCCACTCCGCTTCCTCCCTCTGTACATCCACAGAGTTACCAGCAGTGAAAGCAGTCCCTATACCCCAGCCCAGTGCCACCCTTCTCTGAAAAATCTGTTAAGTGAGCTCTATTTTTTTTTATCCTTTGTTTTTGATCTACTTGTCCGTTCATAACCAGCCGAGTTTTCCCCAGGATGGCTCAGCCTGCGCAAGGTGGGATGGTCGTGGTGGCTGCCAGGAGATCTGACTGGTTACACCCGGCAGCTCCCCGGTTCCAGCACCTCCAGTTTGATGCCAGCGCACTTCATTGCTGCCAGAGTGCAATGACTGACTGTCCTCCTCCTCCCTGTTGACTCCATATGGATGCAGTGAAGGTGGCTGTCTCCTTTGGGGCACTGGTAAGGCATCAGACAGGAGCACTGGGTCTGTGTTTCTGTGAATGAACATGTTGAAATTTTAGCTGCAAATGTCATGACTACAAACATCTATTATAGTTTGAGAACATTTCAAAGTTCAACAGGGAAAAACACTATTGGAGGTTTGTGATACGTTAGTTACAAAAAGCCTATAGCACATATGCTAGATAGTACGGTATTAAGAATAGAGATTAAAGCAGCTTTAAATATCTTTTTTTTTGCAGCAGCGGCCCATGCAGAAGCAAAATGAAGTATCATCTAACTATTTTTATCCACTGGCTTTCCCTGACCTTTCTTCTAAACAAAAAGATATTAAGTTGACTTTCTGTTCCCAATTATCCTTGCACACAGTGATGCTGTGAAATGGAGGCTTAAGGTCCATATTGTGTCAGCTCCTATTTCATTAAAGCTCCCTTTATGAATGCTAAGCTACCTGCTGCTGGCCTGTGGTAAAGCTCAGTCCTGCCAGTTATTTCATTACCCATTTCTGATCTAATCAGATTCTGACTCTCTGTATCCTTTCCCAGAAATTCCCTGGGTAGAAAACTAAGTTTCTGCCTTCACTTTCTTAAAACATATGAAAAAATTGTGTTTTCCTCCATTTAGCTGCTTTCACCTGGTACTGCAGGATCTTCTGCCTCTGTGTTGATACCAACTACTAATTCTCAGGAAAACCAAAACTTTCCTTTCTTAAATGTTTGTGCATACTCATGAGAAAGAAGACTTTTGTGGAGATAGAGAGGAGGAAAGTTCGATTCAAACCTCTTGAGCACCAAAATGAAAAACTTATTTAATGTATTTTTCTCCTCTTTCTCTCATTTTTCCTCACTGAACAGGGCTGCTCTGTAGGCTTTTGAGAGGAAAACACTGAAATGCTGGCACAGGATCCAACTTTAAGACAGTACCACAGTGGGAGCAGACCTAGGTTTCTTAGAGACTCTGGAATAAATAAACCAAATTTATTTGGGTTTTTTTTTTAGTTATAACCACCTGCCCAGCAGGTGTCTAGAGGCTCCAACACAGCATGTCCCTCAAGGGGCACACCTGGTCGTGCCCTCTGCTTCAGCCCCACAAGGAACAACGTCTCAGGTGGTAATTTTACAGCCACCTGCTTGAAATCCTGTGCTGCAGATATCTTGCATCTTCAAAACAGGGTTTTAGGACTGCTGCACTCTGCTGTTGCTTTATTTATCATAAGTAGACAAGGTGTGATAAGGATCATATTTGTCTCTGGAAGCAAGTGGAGGAATGAGCGTGGCTGCCACTCAGCCTTTTCCTGGCAAGCACTTGATGTGTGCGGAGCCAGCCAGCACCTCAGACATTTACAGGAAAACCCACTGCTCTTATCACCAAGTTACACAGTAAGTAGCCAAGTTGCGCAAGTGTTCATAAAATAATCCTCTTAGGGATTTCACCAGCTTAGCTAATTCATTAAAACTCTTAATAAATACAGTTTTCACATGTGAGTGTTTACAAATTTTACCATTAAAATCCCATTAAACCTGATGACCCCAGTCTTGCTTTTTAAGTACTATCATGATTTAATAATTTAATTATATGCTATAGAGGGTGTGGCTCAAATTAACTTCTGAAGTACAAACTAGTGGTTATAGTAACCTCACAGGGAGTGGGCGATAACATTGCAAACTACGTTTCTGTGATTAAAGATTCAAATGTTAATTCTCCTGAAAAAGTTCCCTTAATCTCCAAGTTTCATTTGTGGGAAGTGGCAATGATACACCACTTGTGCCTTTCCTAAAGGAAAAGACACATATCTAAGTGTAACACTTGGTAGCAGGGACACAGGACCGACCACACTTCCACACTCTCTCACCAAGTTGCTCAGATGGACCACAATGCCTGTAATTCCCATGCTCAGAGCAGTGAAGGAGTCAGCACATTTTATTTTTATATCCAAAGGGTTGGATAAATCACACCATTCAGAAGTCATACCTGGACACTCCTCCCAGTCATAGCAAGTGTCATAGCCACAAGGCACTTTCTTCAAGCTATTTGTAGAGAGCTTTGCCCTTTCAATAGCCCAGTTTAGGTTGGAATCACCATGGCAAGGGCCAGCATGCAAGAAATGAAATGACTGCTCTCCAAGGCACATTTCAGCTGAGTACTGACAGCTGGCCTTGGTCACATTCTGTTCAGAAACAGCATGTAGCACACAGATGTCTTCTGAGTAGTGGCTGCCCAAGGAAAAAAGAAAAATTATTTTAGCAGGCTGTGGAATAAGTCCATGCTTCTAAATGCTCCACTGGCATTGGATGAAACACAGCAAAACAATGGCCAGGCTGGATATCTGTTTAAAGACCTAAGGCTGTCCCAGCTACTGCAGGACCTGGGCCGGATACAGCATTGTGCTACGAGATGAGGAAACTTGTGTCTTGTCCAACAGATGGAGGTGAAGGACGTGTGCCTGCACAAGAAAACAGCAGATGCTGTTACCTCCGCAAGGCATGGGAAATTTCCACAGGCCCTGAGCTGGCTTGACAGAGTTAATGCAGCCCTGCGGCTCTGTGTGTGCAAGACTGCCTCTGGTGCACGATTAGCGTGGGACCAATGGCAGGCAAACCCAGCCATGCTGCCTGTAGTTTCTTTCCGTATTGCTTTTCGTTCCTGAGTGAATTTGTTCTCAGCAAGTGCAGGCATTTCCAAGCAGCATAATTTTGTGGAGCTTAGTTATTTCCCAAAGAGAGATAGCAATACAGCTCACTTTGTCTAGCCTCCTGAGTTAAGCTTATAGCTTTAGTCAACAAAACCTCTCTAGTTTTCAGAGGATTTGTCCTGTATACTTTTTACAATGTCTATCACCCTCCGAACAAGCTCTCTTTCTACCCAAGGACTCTTGAAGGAGAGAAGATACCTAGTTATTTGGGCACTGACATGAATGAGATGAATCCCATGCCACGGGACTTGCCTGTGGTCACACAGGAGGCCTGTGGTGGAATGCGCATTGATCTCAACCCTACAACAGCTCAACTCATATTCAGTCTGTGGTCATCTTCCCTGTCTCCAGCCCCACAACACACCTCCACCCTGGCTAGTCATTTACTAAAAGTCCTCTAGGATAACCCTCTATTCACTTGAAGGCTCAATGGCCTGTGCAGGTCATGTTGTGTAAAGAGACAGTAAACCCAAGTCTTATGTACTTTTATACACTTTGGAGACTGAAACATACAGTGTATTTTGCAGCATGTTCATCTGAAAAACGTGAATCTCAAACACAAGGAGCATGACCTATTATAGCAAGGTGATGACAGTGAAAAGGCAGATATTGGAGGAATAAAAAGAAGAATAGTTAGGATCTCTAGTAGCAGATGGTAATGTAGATTAGAAGGATGCACTCTGATGTGCCATTTGGTTAATGTCATTGTTCATTTATTTCATACAGGGGCATAGCTGGCTAATATCTGAACAGAGAGTATCCCTGAATTGCTGTTGTCATTTGTTACTCTGCCTGTTATGTGTCACAGTGGTCTTGGTCTATCAATGGAGAAACTTCAACTTTTCTTTTTCTAATGAAAGTACTTAACTTACCCACAATCTTCTTCTGGAGCCATACAAACACACTGAGATCCAACCTGCTTTTGTCCTGGATTGCAAACACCTCTAATTTTAGTTTGCACATCTGAAACAAGAGTGTGAGAGTTATTGTAACTAGTAACAAAGTGAACAGAAATATCTTAGACTTATGCCATAAAATCTAAAATGGATTTATTTCAGTTTATCCCATATTTCTCTCTTCAAAAGCTGCTGTCATTATGTTTCCACAAGTATGCATCAGTCTTTGGAAAAACCACTGGAAGATCCTGTACAAGAAGAGAAACTGAAGTGTCAATAGAATGGAATCTCCTACTTTACCTTCATAAAGCCTTGTTAATACAGCAGGGGTTTGTTTTGTTTTTAAAAAACAGCTTCAATATCTCAATTTCATAATTTAATTGTACAGTACATTGCACCCAAAAATTCTGAATGCAGAAGTTTGGGACTGAAATTATGTGGCACTGTGATAAGGACAAAGTAAAACCAAACTTAATGAACAGTGGCAATACGCTTTAACACCAGTCATCTGCCTCCTGGCTAAACTAAGTTGTGCTGTTAATAGCGGCAGTATAGAAACAGTAAAGTTCCTGCAGGCATACTAACCTTTTTCACATGTAATAGATCTCAAAATAGGAGGTATCCAGGACAGGTCTTTCCCACAGGTATACTGTGTTTGACCAGTGACTATAAATCCAGCTTGGCAGCTCAGCTTCATGGTTTCACCAATGGTGTACTGTTGTTTAAATGGGGAAATTGTGACACTGTCAGATGTAGGTGGCCTGAGGCATACTGAGGCTGTAATAAATGAGAAAAAAGTATAATTCTTGCTCATTTTATGGTGTGTGAATATTTCCAACAAGTCATAATGCTTCATCTGAAGAGCCATAAAGACACTCAATAACACTGAACATTTGACTGACGTTCGAAACTAATAAATATTTAAAATAATTAAGTTAGAAACTTTAAGTGCACTGTCATAGTCTTTAAAAATACTTTTCAATCAATAACTAAATAATTACAATGTGTTTCTAATGCATGCTAATATGAGTAATTTAATTTTACAGTTTAAAAATAATAAGAAAGGCATTAGCAGCATTTTTTAATTTTTCTTCTGTAAATGAAGCTATTAATAAAAAATTAAAATGAATGTCAATAGAAAGCTGGTAAGTATATTCAGGTAAATTTTTTTGATAAAATGAACACTAAGTCAATGAAATCACACTGAGTTCTAGAAAACTACTGGAATCTCTCCTGTTAGCAAACCCAAGTCAGTTATGATCCTTAATTCTTAACTGGACCGTAAATACTTCAAGGCATTGGTTTATAGTGGGGATTTTCAAGGTAACTTGGGAGGTGGGGGTGGTTAGAGACACATCCATTTAATATAAAAAATGATAGACAAATTCCTCTAAGAATGCTTTCTTGACAACATTAACTGTCATCAACTTAAAGATATCTATGTAAGTCTGGAAGCACAAGATGAGTCCTTCTGTTACAGATATTTAAAACTAGATAAGAGAAGGACCTCACAGCATCCATCTGAGGATTTTCTAAAGTACTGAATATTACAGTATTCTTACAGAGCACATAATATTAACACTTGTGAATTGAAAGAGGAATGATTTAGGTTTTTGCCATCTCTACATGAAATACCTTCCTAAAATGCTATCTTTTCAGGTATCGTTATAGATCCCTTTGTTAAAACCTGTGTTTAAAATCTGTTTTGTGTCTTTTTCTTCAACTTCTGTTTTGTTGTTGGGTTAAATTAGTTCTTTCTTTCTTACGTTGACATTCAACAAGTTGCTGCATCCAGGTTTGATCAGGCAAACACCGAAGGAATTGATAACCACTGAGGACATGACCACTCACACAGGCAATTTCAGCTTCTTCCCCCACAGCATACTGGTTCTTTTCATTCTACAAAAAAGAAGCCAAAAAGTCCCTCAAAAGTCTATGGTAATGAGACTGGGCATTGTCAAAAGAAACAATGATAAAAGCCTGGTGACATGACGTAATGAATGTGTGCTTTTCACACTCTGAAATATGAGTCACCCACTCACCTATGTAATGATGTTTGTCCAGCTGCACTAACTGATGTCATGGTTACAAAACAAGGATTCAAGGACCGCTGAAATGGATTTTACCTTGCCTGTGCTTCAGTTGCTTGTGGACTTTGGTGGACTAGGATGCCACAGCATGCCACATACACAGCAACATGCTCACTAGCGTAGCAGCTAGCTTGAGTATCAGGCACATGTAACAAAGAAGCTGTAAAATTTCCCAGCTCTGCAACTACTACACTTTCTTTCTTATCACTCATGCTCACCCTGATAAAGCCATTTTCTGGTGGGTCTGGCCTGGAGCATCCAGACTCGGGTTCACTGATTAAGATGTCCTCTTCCCTCCTGGCTTCATCGTCATTTACACAAGGAGCATCTCTGAAAAGTAAAAATTTGCTGGTAAGGATGTACCTTA
Source organism: Phaethon lepturus (assembly GCF_000687285.1). Classification (NCBI taxonomy): domain Eukaryota; kingdom Metazoa; phylum Chordata; class Aves; order Phaethontiformes; family Phaethontidae; genus Phaethon; species Phaethon lepturus. The sequence continues at coordinate 39,495 of NW_010529647.1, forward strand.
AACATTGGTGTCACCAAATAACAATGGAAGAATGTCAGGATCTTTGGAAAGGAATGCTGTAGGTGTGTCTCGTCTCCCCCACCCATGGTGAAAAAACTATTTTGTTAAATAAATGATGGTAGACATCAAAAGTTGCAGGCGTTGATAGGAGGGAGATTGTGAGAGTGCTAAAAAAGTGATAGACACAGGGCTACAATTTCGATTGACATAACTCATGAAGTATTTTTATAGAGTAAGAAAAAGAGGCGAAGAACAGCATACAGAGGAAGCCTCTGGGGAGTCCATGTGATTTGGTTGGGTTTAAGATAGCATAGTCAAAACCCACCTCTTGCCATCAGGCAATGGTTAAAGGAGGCTGGTGTCTGTGAGCGTGGCACTGTACAGCCTGTGGTGTCTAACTGAGATCAGTAACAAAGAACTGTGGAGCCCATTGCTTTTAATTCTCCCCTATATGCTCCAGCATCTCCTCCGTAGTCATTACAGCAGGGATGATGAAAATCCTGCTTCAGCTCTTAGTTCCAGCAGAAAAACTGAATCCATACAAAGCTGTTCTCTTGAAGATGCAAGAAACTGAGACAGTTTGGGGTTGGAGTTATGATAAGAAACCATACAAAACCAGTACATCAGACGTACTCAAAGTGGGAATATGAAAAGCTTGTTAGTTTCAGTGGATTCTCTGAGACTGAGTTCAGACCTAAACCTCTGAGAGAACAGAATGTGATATTAATAAACTGGAAACTGTGAATTTCCATGAAGGGAAGCAGATGAGTTCTCCGTGGCTTTGGACAAGAAGCTGTGCAAAGCAGTGTAAGCAATCTACAGACATATTTTATTATGGAATTCATCAGCCATTTTCTAGGAATAAACAATTAATAAATCCAAACTTGAAGAAACTTGCAAAGATTTTCAGACATTTCCTTCTGTCAGCCCCCACCACAGAAGTTCAGACAGGAGACCTGTCTGCTATTTACCCTTGGTAGTCACAAAGCCACTCTGCAGGGCTCCTTAACTCTGCACCATGACTGTGGAGATCTTTTGATCTACCATCTTCTTACCTGTCCATGAACATAGAGACATAACAGTCCTCCTCTTCTTCCCGTTCACCTTCACAAGGCTTCCCACCGTTCATCGGGGAGGGGTTATTACACTTGCGGGTCCTTCTTGTTTTGAAGGAAGCGTCGCATGAACTCCATTCAGACCAGCAACCCCAGCGGCCATCGACAGCAACTGCAACAAATAAAAATCTCATCTTCTGGTAGATCTGCACCATATGTAGTATTTGTCTTAAGGCCACATACGAGTGGGATGATGGTAAATTCATAATTACTGTTTTCAGGGAGCCGTTAAGGGAGTAGATTGTCTCTAGAATGTAAAGTTTTCCAAAGAGATGGTCAGCAAATTCCAGCTGCTTCATGAAAACCTAAAATATATCTTCCTTCCTAGTTTTGATTGCAAGTAACATACAAACTGAAAAGCAGCTTATTTTCTACTTCTATTGCACACAGAGATGTTTCAGTTTTCATAGTGCTGACAATCTTTTTAGATAGCTCAGTATTTAATGAGTTATTAAATAAACCTGAGCTCTAACACCGTATCTAAACCCAAAATCTACATCCCATGCAAGATAAATTAAAACACTACTGTCTTTTCTTCACCCCAGGTATTTTGTCTGAGTCATCATCAAGCATATATAAAAATTTTTATTTCCACACCATTTCTTTTCAGCATGCAATAAACTTTCTACATCTATTTCTATCTGCATATCTTCAATTGTTTATTTCTTTCAAAATATTTTTTTATCAGGGTCAGATAATGAGATGTGTAGCTGCCTAAGTGACTTCCCCTTCTGTCCACTTTTGGTCCTGGAATATAAATATATATAATAATAAATACAATATTGTAAGTCTCTTCTGTTTGGTACTAACGCCACACCTATGGCAATTTCATTCAAAAACCTGTTTGCATAGAATTGTTCTTTAAATTCTTCAGAACAATTATTATGTTTCCTCTCCTTAAGACAACAGAGTTTTTCTTTCACATTGTAATCAACAATTTTTATCTCCATCAGCCCATTTCATCGTAAGCATAATAGGCTATAGGGAA
>NW_010529647.1:41610-41995 GCF_000687285.1 Phaethon lepturus
TGCATCAGTTATCTTTGATCTCAACTTCACCCTTATTGTTGAACATCTCATTTCCTATTATCTTCATTATGTAGCTAAGGAATTTTTTACCATGTCTTACAATTTCTTTTGAGCCATGCCTATTCAGTTTGATTTTTTATTTTTAATCCTACTTTTATTCTTATACTTTCTGACCATCACCATATAGTAAGAAGTGTTAAGGATTTAGTAATGAGATGTTATGTCAGATTCATCTTTGACAAATACATACTAGAAGGACCATATTTATCTATATTGGGTCTGCCTAAGATGGAGTTAATTTTCCCCATAGCAGCCCTCATAGTGCTGTGCTGTGTATTGGTAGCTAGAAAGGTGTTGACAACACACCAGTGTTCTGGCTAATGCC
>NW_010529647.1:42309-44022 GCF_000687285.1 Phaethon lepturus
CTGTGTTCAGTTTTGGGCCCCTCACTACAAGAAGGACATTGCGGAGCTGGAGCGTGTCCAGAGAAAGGCAACAAAGCTGGTGAGGGGTCTGGAGAACAAGACTTACGAGGAATGGCTGAGGGAACTGGGGTTGTTTTATCTGGAGAAGCAGAGCCTGAAGTGAGACCTCACTGCTCTCTACAACTACCTGAAAGGAGGTTGTGGCGAGGTGGGTGTTGGTCTCTTCTCCCAAGAAACCAGTGATAGGACGAGAGGAAATGGCCTCAAGTTGCGGCCTGGGAGGATTAGATTGGATATTAGGAAAAATTTCTTTATGGGGAGAGTGGTCAAGCATTGGCACAGGCTGCCCAGGGAGGTGGTGGAGTCACCATCACTGGAAGTGTTCAGAAAATATGTGGATGTGGTGCTTCAGTACATGCTTTAATGGGCATGACGGTATTGAGTTGATAGTTGGACTTGATGATCTTAAAGGTCCTTTCCAACCTTAATGATTCTGTGATTCTGTGATTCATATGACGTCAGCTCAACAGTGAAAGATAAGAGAAAGGAAGGCAGGGGCAGCTTTCTTTTTTTATGGCATTTATCTGCTGGAATTTGGAACAACCAGTGTGCATACTGAAGTCCTACTTCCTGGGAAGTGGCTGGGGCTTGCCCGCTGTTGGGGAGGAGAGGATAAAAACAGAGAATAAAACTTTTGTTTTCCTTTGCTTCCACACACGGCCTTTGCTTTCTGCTTATTAAACTACCTTTATCTTGACCCATGTGGTTTTTTCCATCTTATTTCCTCTCCCAATCCTACTCAGGAAGGGAGTGGTAGAGCAGCTTGGTGGCACCTGGCTTCCAACCAAGATCAACCCACCATAACACCATGACACTATCACCTCAAATACCTGATTTGTAACCTGGAGCTCGCGTCTCGCAGTTTTTGCCGTAGGTGCCAGCCTGGCAGAGGCAGAGGCACTCCGTCCCAGAAAGCACAGGCCTGCCATTGTTAGGGCATGGGGCACACTGGCAAGGGTCAAACCTGCCCGAGTACTCTCTCAGGGCTCTCCTCAGGTTGCGACGTTTTGTCACGGCACATGGCACATTCTTCACCAGATCCACAATGGGCGACACCTGGTAGACAGACATTCAGTAAGCAGTTACCTAGACACAGCCGGGTCCTGCTGGGGGAGATGCAGGATTGCAAGGGCACTAGAGCCTACGTATTAAGCTATCCCACACAGGAGCTGGGCGTGTTGAAAGTTACGGTTGCTTTAAAGGAGCATGACAGTGCTATACACTTACATTACCCTGTTTATGTTGCTTTTATTTCCTCAATTTAGAACTCAGTGAGCCAGTGGAAAACCAACCAAGTGGGATACCATGTCTAAAAATTCAGGACACCGTAGATGACATGGGGTTTGCTTACACCTGGTCCCTGCCGTGTGAGACATCCCTGTACTGCCTTCAGCAGCGCAGCAGCTGCAGTAGGAGAAAGATCGCCGCATGCTGCATTCAGGCAGGTTTTGCTGTTTGCCCCAAGAGCTTTGCTGCTGCTGCTGAGCGGCTGCTGTGCCAGCGGGGGAGCCAGGCAGCTCCGAGCGCTCATGGCAGTGCCGGCACACTGCATTAAGCGAGCAGGACAGAGATACCGGGGGACTGCTCTTTTCTTTCAGTTTAGCTATGTGCCATACCTTGCAACATAGGCCTGACAAGGGAAACAGTGTAGGG
>NW_010529647.1:44053-52915 GCF_000687285.1 Phaethon lepturus
CACCATGCACTGCTTTACTGCACAGTAACTAACGCTTGCCCATGCCCGAGCTCCTGCTGGTGCCGGAGTAATTCACTCATATTCCTCCATCTTGCTCCTACTGTCCATGGACGATGCAAACCTGGTGTGGCTTATAAACCGACACGCAGAAGAAGTAGTTCTAACAAATGTTTTGCATGTTTATGTGCCCGTATGCATGTGCATTCATATCACACACAGCATCATCCCCATTTGAAAGACAAAACACCTGCAGAGCCCTCTGAAGATGTGCTAAGTGGAGACTGCTCTCCTATCTCAATGTTTCTCTTGTTCTCCTCTTACCTCGAAGTCAATTACCACAGGATTGTCCTTTGTTGATTCCAGCCAGTTTCTGAAGACTGTGTGTCCTGGAAAAGTCCCCTTTTTCTCCCAGGCCAGAGCTGCAGCATATTCTGACCTGCCACCTTTTACCAGGGAGAGTGACCGTTCGGCTGACTCCAAAATGGAACCTGAAAGGGGATTTCATCACAGTATTGTCAGGAAAAGGCCTCCAAAGACAGTGGGTGTAACAGAGTTCTAAGAAGTATAAGAGGGTATAAAAGAATATACTAAGATTAATTTTTTGATGCTACTCTTGGAGGAATGATGTCTAAGGTCAGAAAAACAATCCCCACTGTAACAGCAGCCTGTCATAGTCTTCCAGATGAAAGTGTCTGAGACCTCAGTCATGGAGATATTCAGAACCACACAAGACACTTGTGGAAAATGCAGAGGATACATCAGGCTCCTACAGAAGAATACATTGCAAGAGAGGATCTTTAATCCCAGCTGTGAACACCTCAGTAATGGGAACTGATGATAAAATGAGGGCAAGCAGGATGAAATCTCTGTTTACAGAGATGCAGAAACATTACTCTTTCCATGCTTGCAGAAAATGCACCAAGTTTCTGCAGTTTTCTGAGACACATTTCCGGCATTGCCAAGGACTCCTGACACCTAGATGTCTGCTTGGTACGAGGAAGACGGGAGTGGAAGGCAGGGACCATGTTCTGCACAATTCTCTCAATGAGCCCTGAGCAAACCTTAAAGAAGATCAGGGACTCAGTCATAATTATACGTTTCTAGTTGTGCCCATTTCCCAGTTCAGCATGCCTGGCCCTGGATCCAGGGCCATGGGGAATGTTTTGTAAGATCCTTGACTGTCTGGAAGAGCCAGTGCCACCGGATCCCCAATGATGGTGGTCTAGAGCAGAGGAAGAATACTCCTACATCATAATTTATTTTGCAAGTAAGACAATGTTTCCAATGCTTGTTTCAGAGATGAACAGTGAAACACTGGCTCCTCTGACAGTAGTGGAAGAGCATCTGTAGTTCAACAAAGCTGTGTGGCCACCTGGGGCACCTAGCTGAGGGGAATGGTATCTCTCAGGGTAAGTAACAGGATGTGGGCCCTGTTCTCATCATGGTCACCTTCATGTTTCACAGTCATCCTGTTCGTGGTGCACCTGGTACTGACTTTCTTTTTCTTCCGGAAGAACACACGCCTTGTTGTTTCTGTTCGGACACACTCCATTGATTCATCCACTGCCAGGCCTAGAAATACCACAGAGCAGCATGTTCATCACCATAACCAAGTTACGTGACTGGCACCATGCCCCCAGGCTTCCGCACCAAGGTAAGCCATTACAGGTCTGCTTGCTCCTCACCCTGTAGAGGCTTCATTATTGCAGGCACCTGATTCCTCAGGTACAAACAGCATTGGACTGTGTCATGCTTACCATCCCTTTTAGGTACCCTCCCATACAAATCACAACAGTGACATTAAGGATCCCAGCTTTTAACCTGAAATTTCCACTTTTGTGGTATTTTTTTTTTCATTTTGACAGTCTGGCAGTCATGGGATTATTTTTAGAATAATTTCTAATCTATACCTACAGCTTTAATGACCTTTAATCACAAAAGGTACAATTTACACCTCTCAGACCTCAGTCCCACACTGAAGCATACTGAAACATCTTTTCCTGGTGGCACCTGGTCTCTGAAGATCTTAAGAGGTTTTGCTGAACACAATGACATTTACCAAATAAGGAACCTCTTGAACTTTTCAAATTAAGAGAGTGTAAAGCAGAAATTTCTTCTTGCTCTATATTTAGTCGGTGTAGGTAATTCCTGGGTCTATGCAAGTCTAAAGATTTTTTGCTGTTGAACTTACTCTGTGGCGTAAGGACTAAAAACAGAGATACAAAAACCTGGTAAACAAATCATGATATTTTCTTGTTAAAGATTACGTACCTGAGTTCTTCAATTCCTCAGAGCTGTACTGGTAAAGAATGTCATAGGAACCACCCATCTTCCCAGCGGTGTAGTAATGAGTGCCAAAGTCATCAAATACTCTGCTGTATAAAGCGTAGTTGTACTCCAGGGGCAGGTGGTTAAGTGCTTTTAGAAAGACGTCAGAGAGCTGCAGATCTGATTGTTTCATTGTGAAGTTTGCAACAGAAATTACTTTATGGACTCTAATAAAGTTGGAATTCTAGAAATAAGAAAAAGAGTGTCTTAGCACCTTCATAGGTGGTTAGTCGCACGATGTAGAGGAGCCAGGATTATGTCCTAAGATACATAGCAAGAACCAATTAATCCTGTGTATCATGCTGCTTTAATGATGAACAAACGTTTCCAAAAGCCCTGTGAGGTTCTTGAGGACAATGCTCATTACTCCTTATACATTGTAAGAGTGTATAGAATTCCAACAAAAATTAGGACTTCCTGGCTACCTACCAAACAGAAAGCAAAAGGATTCCTCCCATAACAAATACACCAGCAATTGATAAGACAACCAAAAGTTGCAGAGGAAAGGCTTCAGGTGTTTTGCAACTGAACTGGTGAATGGGTATTTTGGAATATATAGTAGTAACAGTAACTACCTCACTGTTACGAAGTTTCACAATTTATCAGTCTGCTAAAACTAAAACTAAACTGCAGAGATAAAGATCTCATTGAGTTCAGCCGTCAGGCTGTTAATGTGAGAGGCAAAAAAACCCGTTCAAAACCTGGAAACATCTCTTACATTTAGAAAAAAGAATGATGGTTTTGAAACATCTAATTCATATATTCTTGCAATGTTAGCACCTTTTTATGTGGGAATTTAACTAAACGGAAAGGAGAGAAACAGAAAATACTGCAAGAAGGGATTTATAAAGTGACAAGGGGAACTGATGGCACAAGGCCAAAGCAAAGAGATCAAGAGCAAAAGGAGGGGCAGGAAAGTGGAGCAAATGACCAACCTGCAGATCGAAAAGATTCATTATGAAACAGTTTGTTACTGATCTACACATGGGTTCTTCTGATGAATTTTGCTGCTGGCAGGTTGTCTCTACTCCATTTCTGTCTCCAAGGTCACTTGGCTTAGAAGAGACAAGGATGCACAGAGACAAGGAGCTCCCCCAGCTGGGACTGGCCAACATAATGTGCAAGCTGGACGTCACCTCTCAGTCCTGCACAGCCCTGCTTATTTCAGAGCTCTTATTTGGACATTGGGGAAAAAAGCTAAGGACGCTCAGCTTTCTGCTGCAGTAAGAATAAGAATGGAAGAAATAGGGTATGTAAAAATTCCCAATACTCAGCTCCTAAAATACCCTGCAGTAACATAATTTTTTAGGATTTTTGGGTGATTTAGGTTCTGATCCTCAGTTTTCAGCTGTGCCAGCTAACATTTCAGTTATGACACATGAAATTACAGGCTACTTTTGCAAATACTGATTCTAAAACTTTAGTTGCATAGGAGGCACTTGCATGCTAAAAATTCCCACTTGACATGCATTTCACTTTTCCATTTTCTGCTAGTAAAAGTATCCTGTATCCTAAGTGCTTTTATTACTAGCAGTTAAGTGCTTTTATTACTAGCAATTTACATCATAGTTGTCAAACCCAGTGATTTCTATGTTAAACCCCTGAGATACGCACGATGTTGGAAACCCTCACTTGTAGAGCAATCCCAGGAAACTGGATTCCAAAGTCTCCAGTCGTTTCTGGGCACTTGTTTAATCATAGTGGTAAGCCCTGGTGCCTGTGGCAAACTTGACCCTTGAGTACCAAGTATTACTACAAAATATTAACAGATCAGGGATGATTATTCCCAAAGAAAGCCTGGTCTAAATCAAGCATGAATACTCAAGTTCAGTTTTGTTATACAAACTACTTCATTGACAAAAAGTGACCAAACACAAGCTGAGCTGGACTGATGTTGAAACCAGTAGTTTTAATTAGAAATTTTCTAACAAAGCAGGTTTTCACCTGCACATGGTGATTAAGTAGTCTTTCATCCTAAATATCATAAGCGGAGTTGCCACAGAATCATGTCTGTCCCTGCCTGACATCCCAGGGATGGAGATATCTTTCTGTTTTAGAGCTTTCAGTTTTTCAATTGTAGTTCAAGCAGTCCAGTTAACCGCTACCAGAAATACTAGGAACATGGGCTAAGGGAGTGGGCACAAATTCTGATACAAAGCCTTCAGAAGTCCTTTGTCATCACAGCATGGGAATTCAGTGACAAAAAAATGAAGAAAACAGTACATAAAAATAACAACATGGAGCATGATGGGCAAGATTAGTGGAAATGCTGTTGCCTACGGATATGTAAGCTGAATCCCATCCTAGATGGTTACCATGATGCAGAAGATATAAGGGAGGTCATGAGGATGATCTTTAAGGACACTTTTCATGGAGTGCAAGAGCTCTTGATCTTCAGGTGTAAGAAATCAGGAAAGGAAGGGAAGAGAGCTGCATGGCTGAGTGGAGACCTGATGGGCAAACTCAAGGCCAAGAAGGAAACGCACAGGCAGTGGAAGCAGGGACAGGTATCCTGGGAAGAGTACAGGGACACTGCCTGGTTGTGTAGGGATGAGGTCAGGAAGGCCAAGACACAGCTGGAGCTGAACTTGGCAAGTAACACAAAGAATAATAAGAAGGGCTTCTACAGGTATGTGAGTCAGAAAAGGAAGGTCAAAGAAAACGTAACCCATTTGATGAACAAGACTGGCAAACTGGCAACAATGGATGAGGAGAAGGCTGAGATACTCAGTGACTTCTTTGCCTCAGTCTTCACTGGCAGTCCCTCTCCCAAAACCTCTCGAGTGGATGGACTGCAAGTTGGGGACAGGATGAACAAAGTCCCTCCCACTGTAAAAGAAGATCAGGTTTGAAACCACCTGAGGAACTTGAACATACACGAGTCTATGGGACTTGATGAGATGTATCCCAAAGAGGGAATTGGCCGATGTAATTGCCAAGCCACTCTCCATGATATTTGAAAAGTTGTGGCAGTCAGGTGAAGACCCTGGAGACTGGAAAAGGGGAAATATTACACCCATCTTTAAAAAGGTAGCAAGGACCCTGGGAATTACTGACCTGTCAGCCTCCCCTCTGTGCCTGGCAAGATCATGGAACAGATCCTTTCAGAAGCTATGCCAAGGCACATGGAGGACAGGGAGGTGATTCAAGACAACCAGCATGGCTTCACGAAGCCAAGTCCTGCCTGACCAACCTAGTGGCTTTCTCTGATGAAGTAACCACATCAGTGAACAAGGGAAGAGCTACGGATATCATCTACCTGTACTTCTGTAAGGCCTTTGACACAGTCTGCCACAACATCCTTCTCTCTACATTGGAAAGATATGGATTTGTTGGGTGGGCTGTTGGGTGGATGAGGAATTGTTTGGATAGTCATATCCAGAGGGTAGTGGTCAATGGCTCAATGTCCAGATGGAGATCGTTGACAAGTGGTGTCCATCAGGGGCCTGTACTGGGACAAGTACGCTTTAATATCTTCATCAGTGACATAGAGAGTGGGATTGAGAGCACCCTCAGCAGATTTGCAGATGACACCAAGCTGACTGGTGCAGCTGACATACCTGAAGAATACAGAGGGACCTGGACAAGCTTGAGGAATGGGTTCATGTGAACCTCATGAGGTTCAATAAGGCCAAGTGCAGGATCCTGCACCTGGGTCAGGGCAACTCCCACTATCAATATAGGCTGGGGGATGAAGGGATTGAGAGCTACCTTGCCAAAAAGGACTTGGGGAACTGGTGGATGAAAAGTTGGACATGGGCCAGCAATGTTCCAATCTAGAAGGCCAACCGTAACCTGGGCTGCATCCAAAGCAGTGTGGCCAGCAATTCGAGGAAGATGATTCTGCCCCTCTACTGCACTCTGGTGAAACTCCATCTGGAGTCCTGCATCCAGCTCTGGAGCCCTCTGCACAGGAAAGACATGGACCTCCTGGAGCAGGTCCAGAGGAGGCCACAACTGTGATCAGAGGGATGGAACACCTCTGCTGTGAGGACAGGCTGAGGCAGTGGGGATTGTTAAGCCTGGAGAAGAGAAGGCTCCAGGGACACTTTCTTGCAGCCTTCCAGTCCTTAAAGGGGGCTTGTGAGAAAGACAGGGACAGATTTTTTAGCAGGGCCTGTAACGATAGGACAAGGGGTAATGGTTTTAAACTAAAATAGGGTAAATTTAGACTAGACATAAGGAAAAAAATGTTAAGGGGTTTTTAAGGATTTTTGGCACATATGCTATTAGGATTTTTATACCTCACTGAGAAAAATTAAACTGCAACAAAACATTGCTTCCTCCTTTAGTAAAGAAAGTCAGTAAGTCTTCACACAGCTGTTATAGTGAGAACTCAGAGTACCTTTCCAAATAATTCATCAATGAATAAGCCCTTCAGAGAGATTTGAGTATAATCAAACCCAAAATATGGCAAAACGAGACAGAAAAACCATCAATCTTGCCAATGAACCAAGGGGAGGAGAAGCAGTATATCTTCTTTCCTTACCCGAGTTCCTGGCTCCTTGCACCAACGATGCCAGCTTAGAAAAGAGATGAAGCCCTACAGGACTCCCTCCATTACTTTGTTCACTCCCTCACCATACCGTACATTGACAAACTCTGTTTATTCTTACCTGTGAGCAAAACTCCAACCGATCAATATACCAGAAGCTTATCAACAGCCACATAGATGTAGGTACAAGACAGATTAATTCAGCCCTTTAAAGACACTCCCCCCCGCCCCAAAACACTTCCCCACATGTCTTGGAACCCGTGTGCATTGAAACCAACAAAAAAGTTTCCTTATTAACTTACTGTAAGACCGTCAGCTGCAAAGTCAGTCAACTTTGCAGACTGGGGTGACCTTAGCATGGCTTGCTGCCGTCTCTTAAATGAGAGGTTGGAGGGTTTGTTTGATTTGGTTATCGGTTAATGAAGGTAGATCTGGCAGAAACGGTCAGAACAAAACGGCCTCTCCACCAGCACCCCCCAGAGAGACATGTTCTAGAGAATTGTGGAGGAAGAACAGCTCTTTGTACAAATGTAGCTGCCCAACAAGAGCAGAGAGGAATAAAAATACCTTTGCATTAGGCCTTAATGGCTTAGTGCACTGCAGGTCTGCTTGTGCTGCCCGATAGAGCTGCACAACCTCTTTGCTCTCAGTTTAAAGGAAAGAGAGGGAGAATCTGGTAAGTCAGCACATGGTCATTATTGCTTTCACTGGGAAACAGGAGACGGAGTCCAAGCCAGGGCAAAATACCCATCTAGTGTTGCAGCCCCTTTTTGGGAGCAAAAGTGGGGGTCCCAGAGAAAGGAAACACCCAAATACATTTGAGGTTATTTACAGCTCTTTACCTTTTGCCCTCCATGGTGAGCTCTGGGCACACAGTGACCCTGGAGAAGTGCAGCCAGCAGACAAGGGCTGCTGAGAGCCTCTGCCCTGCACCACGGGCACCATCCCAAGACTGAGGTGCCAGGGCAGGAATTAAAACAGAAAGCAAGAGCATACACCTTTGCAGAACAGACACAGCAATCACAAGCAAAAACCAATGAAGCTGTTTGCTCTAAAAAAATAATAAAAGTCTGGAACAGAACCCCAAACCTCCCGAACACCCAACATGCACCCCTCCCAGAGGGCAATGCTGCACTGAATCCCCCTTCACTTCAGCAGACTGACAGAAACATTTCAAGACATCAGAGTCCTCAAAACATACTTCCCAATTTGTTGGGACCCAAGGATCATACATATTCTTGAAAAAGAAAAACAAATCAGAGCTTACTGCATAGCTTCATTTTCCAGTTGCCTTTGCAGGTTTTTTTCTTAATTTTGAGTTTGTCCAAAGAAATGTTTGTACACAATTTGAAGACACAATTAGTAAACTGATAATCAGCATGGCCAGTAGATCGAGGGAGGGGATTCTGTCCCTCTACTCTGCTCTGGTGAAACTCCACCTGGAGTCCTGCATCCAGCTCTGGAGCCCTCAGCACAGGAAAGACATGGACCTGTTGGAGCGCGTCCAGAGGAGGGACACAACAATGATCAGAGGGATGGAACACCTCTGCTGTGAGGACAGGCTGAGAGAGTTGGGGTTGTTGAGCCTGGAGAAGAGAAGGCTCTGAGGAGACCTTATTGCAGCTCTCCAGTACTTAAAGGGGGTTTATGAGAAAGATGGGGGCAGACTTTTTAGGAGAGCCTGTTGTGATAGGACAAGGAATAATGGTTTGAAACTAAGAGAGCAGATAAACTAAGAGACTAGATATAATGAAGAAATTTCTCCACACTGAGGATGGTGAAACACTGGCACAGGTTGCCCAGAGAGGTGGTAGATGCTCCATTCCTGGAAACATTCAAGGTTGAGTTAGGGCTCTGAGCAACCTGATCTAGTTGAAGATGTCCTTGCTGATTGCAGTGGGGGGTTGCACTAGATGACTTGTAAATGTCCCTTCCAGCACAAACTATTCTATGGTTCTATGATTCTATGATTAAAAGACACCAATCTACAAGAAAGGCCAGAAGGAGCATCCTGAGAACTACAGGCCTGTCAGCCTGAC
>NW_010529648.1:0-10410 GCF_000687285.1 Phaethon lepturus
GAAACTGCAGCGGACACCGAGGGGTGAGAAACCGGGGCGGCGGTGGCGTGCAGCGAAGGGGAGGTAGCTAGTTTTCAGGTCTTGGGCAGCCGGCACGGCTGGGCAGTGCAGTGGGGTACCTTGCGAGGCTGCCGGGAGCAAGGGGATGCTTCAGGTACAAAAGTCATCACTTGGCAACAGAGGTGCTGATGCATGCAGAATGATAAGTTGGTTGTTCATCTTTTTATACATTGCTATTTTGTAAAGGAAAATGAAACACATAGACTACTCTAGTGGCCTGTTGCCCTTCCAGACACAGTTGGCAGTTGATTAACATTGTTTCTTCACTGCATTTGTTCTTCTCGAAGGAAATTCCAGTGATTCAGAAGAGGAAGACCGGAGTACCAGCAGCATAGAAAATCAGGCCATCCCAAACTCTCACAGGGTACCAGATTCCAAATTGCATTCACCGCACATCAAAATAGATATCATCAGGAAAGTGCAAGCCAAAAATACGCAGCGCTATAAAGTGGAATATGATTCGCAGAGCACAGATACACTGAATTTCTCTTCTGAATCCAAACAAGAGACTGAATATGTAAGTAGATTTGTGAATGGAAAGGCATTTCCTAGCGAGTATGCGTGTGCATCTATATGTATATGCATGTTGTGAATATGACAAGATAAATAAATAAACAAACAAACTAACTGAATGGTGGTAATTGTTGTAGCCATTTAGGACATTCTGTTGTTTAACTGGTAGGTGAAACTGTTGGATCTGCAAGTGCAGACAATCAGCAGACCAAGCAGATCATGTTTGGAAAACACAGAGGCCTAACACAACGACATTTACATTGATACAAGTATGGTTTTCACTAAGTTGTTTCTTAGAGATCAAAAGTTCTTGTTCCTCCCTGTAATTACCATACTTTTGTGTGAGTGGACTTGGGACAGGTTTGATAGTGTCATCATTAAATTTGGTTGCAAACAGCATTATTGGATTGCAATAATGGTAAAAAAGATGTTTCAGAGTCAGTGTAGTGGCACTGTGTTCACACTCCATGGTGCAAATCAAGGGAGATAAACTTAGGCTAGGTTGAAGGATTAGGATCTTGACTGATCAGTTATTGTTTGTATGACATGCTGAATACTGCCTCCACTTCCAGTCGTTGTTTGCTGCCGCTGCCTAAATGCAAAGGTTCACGGGCACACAACTTGCCATTGCTTCCTACTGACTGTGCCTAATGGATTTGTAGGGCAGCCAGAGTGTGGTGAATTTGACGGGAGAATAATTCCTCTTCCTGGACATCCTGGCTGATATCCTGGTGGTTATCCTGTGCCTGATCCAGATGGCCTAAAAAATATGTCTGGATGTACTCTGGCATTTCAAAACAGTCGTTGTGAATCCAGAAGTGGCTTCCCATCTGCAAAAGAAGGTTTTGAAACCTGTATGAGGTGAAAAGTTGTGTCTGAAGAGAGTGTGGCCTCAAAGTTAACACAGCAAGCTGCATGTTTAGTTTGTCTCTGATGTCCAGCCACCTAGTAAAAACACTTCAGTATCTTCCAGCATGTCCTCCTCCCAAAAACATGAAGTAAACTGCCTACAATAAAAGAATGAGTTTTGGTAGTTCTGAGGAAATAAGGTCCTGGTCTTAACTAGGATGAACATGTCACTTACGTGGTAGTTGGGCCCCATGAGCAAAGCCACACCGACTTACCAAGGCTGCTGGTGTCTGTAAGAAGCAGCAATAAGTCCGTACAGGACAGGTACCTTTGTCAGCAGAGGCCATTCTAGCTGTGTCTGCATGTTAGCTTTTGATATTTATCTCTGTGACTTTGGAAGCCTGCTTCAAAATAATAATTAGGAAAAAGCTGTTGATCTTTTTGTAGGCCTAACTTAAGACCAAATCTTTGAGCATGTGGGATTTATAATCAGCATGTCTGAGCAGTTTCAGTTTTTAAGGAACTGCCAATAAAAGCAACAATTAAAAGCATGTATTTTGAGCTTGTGAGATTGATACTGAAAGAAAACATATGAAAGCAGCAAGGAGGGTCTTTGCTAACCAAAAAATCAATTTTAAACTCCAGTAGAACTGTAGAGTCTGTGTGCTTTCAGACACTCACATGAAAGGCACTTTACATGAACAAAATAATATTACCACTTGAAAGTATAAATGTCATTACTTCACTAATTAAAAATTGTACCAAATGACTCTTTGTGTTGATACAACAACGTAAGTGTTTTAAACCCATGCAGCAGTGCAAAAGAATTTTTTTGGGTCTCCGCTGAAGCAGTGGGCTGGTGGACCGAGTCAGTAATGTGCCCAGACAGGAGTGTAGCTAATTAGCACAGTTTGTAGGCTGTGACTTTTGAATCCCAATCCCACTGCGGACACTGACTGCCTTCTTGGCCTCTGGCAAAATGTGAAGTCCTCCGCTCCTGGTTTTCAGCTTGCAAAGTGGGGCTTGTAATTCTTTACTCCCTACCCTTAAGGGCTGCAGTGAGAAATAATTAGTTGGTGTTTGAGACATGCTCTTAAAAGTGCTTCTGGAAGTTCTTTTTGGCTCGTTGTCCTAGAGCTAATCCTCACTACATTGTTGTCAGCCTTTTGCAGATGGAGAAGGTGAAGCAAAAAGTGACATAGTTGTCTAATGAGAATGTTGTGTGCAACCATTCCTTTACATGGCTGCATCCATTTGGTCCAGTTGAAATAGGGAATTGTTGTCCAAAGTTCCAGTATTTTTATATATACATACACATTATGTCAAACTACTGTTTTTTAATTAAATCCATTCCATTCAAGCTTTCAAATCCAGCAGAATCACAAAAATCAAATGGCATTAGGGAAAATCTACCCAAGTGGTGCATTTCCAGTTGCCTACCTTTTTCTTTTGAGAGTTGGGGTTGTTCAGCCTGGAGGAGAGAAAGCTGTTAGGAGACCTAATTGTAGCCTTCCAGTACCTGAAGGGGGCCTACAAGAAAGCTGGAGAGGGACTTTTTACAAGGGCATGTAGCAATAGGGCAAGGGGTAATGGCTGAAAGAGGGTAGATTTAGATGAGAGAGAAGGAAGAAATTCTTCACTATGAGGGTGGTGAGGCACTGGAGTAAGTTGCCAAAAGAAGTTGTGGATGCCCTGTCCCTGGAAGTGTTCAAGACCGGGTTGCATGGGTCTTTGAGCAACCTGGTCTAGTGGAAGGTGTCCCTGCCCATGGCAGGGGGGTGGAACTAGATGATCTTTAAGGTCTCTTCCAACCCAAACCATTCTATGATTCTTTTCCCACTTGATACAAGGCCAGTTTTTCTAAACCCAAATTATGTTATATATGATTGCTTTACGTACTGGTTAAGCCTTCCTGTAGGTATATGTGGCTGTGATTTCCACTGGAAGTGCCAGTCTGTGCCTCGGCATGGCATAGGGCCTTCAGTGTTTAGGAATCTGTTTGTCCTGAATGAAGCAGAAAGTCATAATTTTATCCGTGAATTGTCTATCTTTCGACATATCCAGCATCCCTTTGTTTTAATGGCTTTGTTTGGGTTTGTGTTTCTTGCCCTTTAAAGATTTATTAACTCTTGTGTGAAAGACAGCATTTGTGAATGAAGTTTCATTTGTGTTTTCTAACAGGGTCCCTGTCGTAGAGAAATGGAAGACACTTTAAACCACCTAAAGATCCTGAATGTCTTGAGTCCCAGGGGTTTTCATATTCCAAATTGTGACAAGAAGGGTTTCTACAAGAAAAAGCAAGTAAGTACGGAGTCTTGATCATTTCAATGAATGCACTTCACCTTTTCTGAATCTTTGCTGAAGGATCCTGCCAGCAAGGTGCATTACGTATCATTTTGCAGAGGAACTAGTTAATTACCAGTTTTGGGACCTGACCTGATAGTGCTGAACCTTGTCAAGTGGGGACAGTGTTTTTATTTTCTGTTGATCATGACAACAGATTCATTCGAGAATCTTCATACCTAATCACACATGCGTTGGCTGGTGTCCTAGGTACTAATGCCCTTTGGTTTAAAAAAAGCAGTGTCTCTGTGATAACCCACGGAGCTAAATATTGCAGTCACCATATGACTGTAATAGATCAACGCTTTGAATTGTAAATAGCTGCTTGAGAGTTCCTAGAAGAACTGCACTGGATCATATTACAAAAAGCAACTTGAGAAAGACATATATCTGTCCTTTATGTGCTACACAGATCACTTCCAAAATCCAGGTCATGTTATCATGAAAGTGATACATCTAATAGTTACTCTGCAGCAAGGATGGCTTCTCAGCCTTCTTTGGTTCTGGGGTTGTGACCTTTCTTGACAAATGCAGACCTAAACTGCAGGTATTTATGCTTTTTTTGCGTTGGGTTGAGCTATGGCAGCATTCTCCATTCAGTGCTGCCCTTGAAGCTCATTCAGGAACTTGGGGAAGTGCAAGACGTTCCAGGTTCTTTGCTTGGTGGGCACCCCATCTAATTCCAGTGTTTAGTTAGTGACCTGCCTCCAAATGTGCTTCTTGATATAATTCCAAAATTTCCTGCATTCAAAAGTTTCTTTAAGATTTTCCTCAAGGCAAACCCTCTGTAAGGCCAGATTTTATTTGTGGACCCTCTTGTCTCTCCCATTTGGGTTTACACAAGTCAGCCTCTTTCTCTGGTAGCTAAAGGAGCGGCTGACTCTGTTACTAGCTAATGCAGTTCATTGATTGGAAGTGAGAGGCCAACCTCTGACCAGGCAACCTTATTTTAGGAATGATATCTCTCCATTTTTTGGCTTCCAGCTTCCTTAGAAATAGTCTTTCCCTTTCGGGTATTCCCTGGAGCTCTGCGTTAAGCTGGCAGTGTCAGGTGGGGCGTCTGCCGTAAGGGCGAATTTTCCAGCCTTCCCTTCTGCCATCAGCCCAGCGCTGACTACACGCTACACTGTTTGACCTTCAGTGTATGCTGCTGAGCTTGTCTACATTTCCCAGCTTTTCCCAAGCAGGTGGTAGCAACTCCCGAGCAAGGACGGTTTCTTTTTGTCGTCTGGAGTTCTGAGAAGCCTGTGTCATTCATGTCCTGCTACGTGTAACCTAGGAGAGAGCAATGCTCACACCTCAGTCTGCATTTGTTCAGAAAATAGGTCCGACTGCTATGTGGAGTGCGGCTAGGACTGTGTTTTGTGCCTGTGACATAAAAGCATTTGCTTAGCTGCTCCAGAACAGTACATCATTTAACTGCATTCGGGGCACGCAAGCGTACTGTAGGCCCTTTCCTTTTCTAGGTATTACAGAAGACCACAGATTGGTATTTACTTTGTTCAGTAGATCTTCCTTCCATCTGTCTTCAGACTCTGAGGTTTTTGCTTTGTCAGCAAAAAGGTGTTGGTTTGCACACAGTCTCTGGCACGTGTATGTAGTAAATTAGATCCACAGTAAGCACATATTGGAGTGCCTTACTTTAAAGGATGACTACACTTTAAAGTGCAGTCATAGTTCTGCCACTGAGGCATAAAAAAAGGAAATGTGGAGGAAAAAAATAGGAGACATAAAATATACTTACTTAGTCTTTGTTCCTAGAAGTTGATTTACAATAAGGTGTTCGTACAGAGCAAAGACACACTTCTGCCCTCTGTGTAGTGTCCATGCTGCCTGAAGACTTTCAAACTGCCTTAGGAAAGGTTCCTGCACTATGTGCAATAGCCAATCCGGACAGCAGACATAGAGGACGAAGGGATGCTTTCATAGCTGGCCAGCCTTATCAAGTGCCATGCCAATCTACACAAGTCCCAGTAGTTTTAATTGTAGCTTGAGACAGCTCAGGATCCTGTACGAGATGCCTGCACATGGAGCCCCTGTGAGTAAACATTCTACATGAAATGCAGCCAGAGTGCATCTCCTGTAAATGAACCTCAATCAACCCTGGGAACACAGGCCTTCACAGGTGGGGCTTACAGAGGCAGGCTGCTTCTCACATGAACAAAATACAAACCGAAAGTAATGTTTGCAACAATTTGAGTTGTCCTTGTTGAATTAACTCCTAGAAAAAAGCAGCACTTTGAGAAGTGAGTGAGTCTTATCCAGACTTAATTCACTGTCTGCAAGGCAATGTGACAATTGTGTTTGGTTGGTTTTTGGAGCATCAACATGTAGGTGTGATATTTTAGGCACTGTGAGCAGGTGTCTAATCTCTTTAACAGAATGCTAGGCTATTTTACTAATTTCCTTCATTGCTATTATTAGCAGCATTCAATCTGTAATTCAATTATATTCTGTTGTGACAACAAAATTAATAATAATAATAATAATAATAATAATAGGTTAGGAAATGGACAGCAAATCCATCAAAAAATTAGTGTGAGCTAATTTAATTCTGGAAACAGCTGCCAAAACCACTGCCTAGGATGATAATATGGTTAGATGTGTGATGGTAGTAATCTAATAAATTATCACCACTCTGAAAACCACTAGAACTCATTCAGAAGGCACTTCATATGTTATGAACATATTCTGCCTTCCTGGTCACCTCTTCCCATCAAGTTGAAAGCAGTTATTTTTCAAGACATTTGTCGGTATTTAGAAATTGAGTTTTCAGGAGCAACCATCGGGAGTAATCTTCATATGTGAAACAATTTTAAGAACATAAATTTATCTGTCAAGGTATAACATGAAAAGAATTTCACACCTTGTGTATATATAAACTTTTTAAAAATCACACCTATTAAAATTCAGAATTCTTTGTCTTAATAAATCACACATGCAAGGTTGTACTACTCAACTGTGGTATACAGGCATATTTATGTGGAATAGCTTGATACAGGCACGTTTCTGCCTCAAGCATGGAAAAAAAGGTTTTGATGAAATTAGAATTATTATATGGGGCAATTCTAGTAATTGCAATTCTAGTAATTGCCCCATATTTGTATGCTGGAGCCAGATACTCACCTAAATGTGAGCTGGCATCGTTCCACTGAAAACAGAGCTGGGCTTGGCAGGAGCCAAAACGGCCCGAGGTATATGTCAATGTTGTCTGCAGTCTGTTCCAGGAGACCACAAGTTGTAGCTCCACAGAGACCTCTAGGCTGACCAGGAATTCAATGGGATACCATATGCTTTGCTATGCTTCACGAATGCCTCTGCGGCACTTCTTTGTGGAAGGGAGAGGGGCAGGTGGCATGGAAGCTGGCAGCTGGTGTTTCTATCAGAAGTAATTATTGGCTCCACCGCTTGGGCAGTTTTCCAGCTTTTTGGACTTCTGAAGTCATACAGAAGAGCTGGGCAGAGACTTGAAATGTATGTGGAGTACAAAATTCAGAAGAGCAGAATTTTACCCACCCCATCCCCCCATATGAACTGTCCACCACTTCTGTGGGGAATGCAAGCTAGCTGCTTCAAGATAAAAGCATCACTTTTGAATGAGAATTGCTTTACTATTGACAGCGTGGCTGAGCAGGTAGTACAAAATCGCAGATTGGAAAAGGTAAATTGTTTCCTCACAGAGTGTTATTTCAGCTGTAAAATGATCTAAGTGTTTCGTTTTCCAAACGGGCTGTCTAGAAAAAATAAAAAAAAATATTAGTAGTAGGGAAGGTGTTCCTGCAGATTAACTTCATATTGTAGTTAATTCCGAAAATTGATTATGCAACTGTAAAAAGCAATTAAAACTTCCAACAGCATGAGATAACTTTAATTGATCATTTGTTTTGAGAGTGATGCAAGCCTATGAATCAGCGAGAGTTGTGCAACGTACTTCATATAGTACTTCTAAAAGGGGAGGCAGTGTTACTATTATTAGCAAAACTGTAGTTTCATTGCCGGAGCAGCAGGCTGGCAGCCAAAAGCCCTGTGCTCTAATCTGGGCTCCATCTGTGCCTGTTCTCCTGGGAAAAACAACTCAAGAACTGTTGCCTCAGTTTCCTTTTCTGTAAAATTTAAGTTGTGCAAAGGCTGTTGTTTATTAATCTCTCAGTTTTGAGCATGAACAATTTAAGTCACTAAATGTTAATACCACTTAAGCTAGAGTCCAGTCCAGTTGCCACGAAAATTGAAGGAAAATTTCCCACTGATGTTGCTGGACTTTGAGCAGCCATTCACGGAAATCCTGGAGAATACGTGCAAGCCTTAGTCAGGCTTTCGAGACAATATATGCTTGTAAAACTTATGTTTAAAGATTAGTACAGCAAACCAGTTGAACAGGTAACTAGAACTCAAATGCAGCTAACCACATAGTTTAACAAATTATTGATGTAGCCCTTCTCTCAGTAGGTTTGAACATTTTCACCCTCTACTAAAATAAGCTGGTATGTACTTTAAGCTTGATACTGTCATCCTGCTGCCATCCATTTGCATAGGGCTAATGCAGAAGCACCGCAAATTCAGAACAGGGAAGGCATTGTATTATTTCTGCGTTGGGCTTTTTACTCAAAAATGTATCACAAGAGTAGATTAATTTGCAATTATGATGATTAACATTACTTCATTTACTCTAAAATAAACAAGAGAGAAACTTGTTCAGAAATTTGTGTCTAATGTGTGATCTGCTCCCATCTCTTTCACGTTCCTAGTGAGGACTGTCTACTGTACTTCATGCTGCCACAAATTAGTTGGCTCAGGGGCTAATCTGCTGGTGCAGGCGGTCCCAGGAGTGACCCATATTCACATTCTGTCCAAAATACCACCCTTTTGCCTGAGGTCCTAAACTAGATGTGGAAAGGGTTGGGCAGCATGTGAAGCCCAACACTTGCTTGATGTTTCCTTGTGTACCTACACATGGGAAGGACACTTAGCTTTGTGAGCTGTTGCCATATCCACATGGGAGATGGGGACATGCCTGGTAGACTCTGGAGAACAAACTGTTGAGCAGTAGTGGCAAAGTTTGCCTGACTTGTACCAGCCTGAGCTTCTACAATACTTGAACTGCTGTGAGTGTGATCTCAGAGGTAGCATTTGCTCTGCTTGCGTGATAGCCTTTACAGTGCTGAGAGCCTTAAGTGGCTTCAGTGTAGCCTGTCTTCCCTCATGTTGGCAATGCAACAGATGAAACCTCAGTCTTAGATAAGCTAGGTATATTTGTGTTACCACATTTGTGTCACCACTTCCTTTGTATGTCCGTCTTGACTAAACAGCCACCTTTTAGCAATTGTAGCGAATCCTGTATCACCAAATCTCAAAACTTGAGCTGACATGGAGGCTATGTGTTGGCAATGAGGTTGACCATGGCAAACCTAGTGAGAAAATCTGTATCCTGGAGACGCATGTCTTCCAAGTGGGTGAAAACCTTGCAGGGTCCCAGAGGTTCACAGCATGTAACTGTGTCCAGGGTTGCATACTGAATACAACCTGCATCAAGTCTTTAGTCTAGTTTTTACCATTCTTGGTTCCTTGGGGAGAGCATTACTTAATACAGACTAGACTTTGTAATGCATTTTTACTGCATTACTGTTTCTAAAGAAGTTCAGTGTCATTGCCTGTCTAGTGGTAGTTTTGGGTTGGTCAGCATTGCTGACAAATTCCACCAGGCAACTTCTAAAGTTGACGTAGGTTATAGACTGATACATAAGCAATCTTATTTATAGGAAAATATACAAAGTTTTAGTACACCTAGCAGTTGTTGAAGTGATGACTCCATTACAGAAGGATTATGTATCTGTTAATAAATGTCAGCTACAGTATTGAAATTCCTCCAGCAAACAGATGCAAGCCAAGGGTGTTTACTGCTGCAATGGCTGTCTTTGCCAGACCCGCGCTTTAGCGTAGAACAGATCTGTTAACTTTCTTTTCCACACGTGGGTCCCAGTCATCAGCCTGTACTGTTGTAAGTAGTCCTGATGTTCAAAGGGGGCAGCTGTGCTGCCTGATATAATAGGGAGTAGTTCATAAGGCTATTTTCTGGTAGTTCTCAGAGCAGTTTTATTATGAAGTAATTAGACCCAAAGGGGTTGACAGGCAGAGGAGATAAGCTTTTATTGTAATACTTTGTAGTGGTAATAAATACTCTGTTTGATTCTGTCAGATATGGCCAGGATATGGAAGTGCAGCTATCAAATGAATAGGAATCCCTGCTATGTAACACGATCAGTAGAGAAAACAAAAATAATGCTAAATGGGTGTTTTATTCTGTTTCAGTGTCGACCATCCAAAGGCCGAAAGAGAGGTTACTGCTGGTGCGTTGATAAATACGGACAGCCGCTTCCTGGGTATGATGGGAAGGGAAAAGGAGATGTCCACTGCTACAACTTGGAAAGTAAATGAGGGCTGGGTGCCAGCTCTTCTGTCATCTGTGCGTGGCCGCTGGACCTCGCAGAGACCTCGGAGGGGCTGGGCAAACGCTGTGGACTGCATTGCATGTGGAGTAATGAGCTCTGCCTCCTGCAGTGGGTGGGGGATTGCAGCCTCTGCAGACGCGGTGGCAGCTGCACCCCGCCACCGACATGCTCTGGGCTCCCTGTGGGGACGGGTAGGGAG
>NW_010529648.1:10441-11787 GCF_000687285.1 Phaethon lepturus
ACGTAAACCTGCACTATTGATACCCAGAGAGAGAGAAAAACAAAAGGCACTTCAGAATGGATTCAGGGAGTCTCCACTGACTTTTTAAAGAACACCTGTGACCAATTTGATCCTGAAAGATCCTGTTTTTTTTAAAGAATTTATAGATTGTAAGCTTGTAAAAGTATTAAAGCAAAAAACAAAACAAAAAAACCACAAGGATTTAAAGGTTAAGCTTTTTTTACAGGTCTGATGGGAAACTTATCTTCACGGGTAAAAAATTTTATAAAAATCTCAAAGAACTTTTTAAAGAAACCTATTTCTAAAATAGAGACATGGCTATTTTTTCTGTAAAATATATTATGAATATTCTGTTAGTCTGTATTTAATATAATTGTTTTTTAATAAACTTTATTTAAATGTAACATGTGAATGCCAAATACCACACAATAATTCTAGTGTATACTTCTGTATGCAAAGAGAAAATAAGGGTATGGAATGATTTACAAGTATGTATAGATCCATATGCATACACACTGACCTATTCTAGATAATAGAAATTAATTTGTGGAGAGAAAGAAGTGTTTCTAGAAGAGATTAAGTTTTGTTGTAGTAACTACAAATACCAAGGTAATTTTTTTTTTTAATTATTTTATTGGCGTTTGTAATGTACCCATCACTGAATTATGCCACTGGAAAGGATAACAGTTGCACTGAAGCTCCCAGTAAAGCATTCTTCCGTCTGTCCTTCGCTTCAGTTCGTGCAACAGGGCTTGCATTTCCTCCGTTTCTTGCTCAGACTAATAGAGAATATTCATGGACAAAAAATTGTCATTGCAGTACCACCCTTTCTATTTGTTATTTATTTTGAAAAGCTGTATCTATTCTGTGTTGTCTTGGTACACTCTACCAAAGTACATATTCTGTATGAGGAACTCCTGTTTAAAACAATGCTGACAAGATGGGGGGGATCATGGACCCGGGCTTTGAGACCCACGCGTTTCATTTATGCTGCACATAATTGTTGCTTGCTTTGACTTTGGTAGAAATTACTTGCCTGCATCTAAACATAGAATAAGAACCATTTGGTTTAAATGTTTAAACCAGCTGTCTGCCATGATGTTATATGTCCTTTTAATTGGAAGAGAAGTGTTTGGTTTTGTTCTGGTATGTGATGCTTTCACATAAGGAAGACTTTGGCAACCTTTTTTTTTTTTTTTTTTGAGGCTGATCGATTGTTTACTGAACTTCATGACAAATTCTGTGCAACAATGAAATCTGGATAAGGAAGGGTGGCCTGTGAAATGTAACATCTCTCTGGAAAGTAATGCCATATTTTGTATATGTATTTATTTATATATTTTATA
>NW_010529649.1:0-727 GCF_000687285.1 Phaethon lepturus
ATCACCCCCCTTAGTACCTTCATTTCTCACATGTAGAAAATATACATATCAATACAACACTATATTGTTACGGTAAGCCTAACATAGAACCATCAATCCTTATATTCTTATTTACAATCTGCTTCAACACTTATTTTCCCAAGAGTCCTTAAGTCTGCTGAAATTTCAACTTCAAGGGTCACAATTCAGTAGAAGTCCACTCTTGTTGCGGGGCCTTCTTGACTCTCATATAATGTATCCAAGAGTCCACTCCTTTCACCTTTATTGCTGTGTTTGTCATCAGGAGTACCAAGTATGGTCCTTTCCACCTTTCTGTCAAAGGCTCATCCTTCCAAGTTCGGAGATACACAAAGTTCCCCAGCTTGAAGGTATGTACTGGTACACCCAAAGGTATGGTGGCTCTCAATTGCACGCACTTTTGGAGGGAGGAAAGGACCCTTGCCAAGGACAAGAGGTATTCTGTTAATATTTGATTACCTATTACATGCATTTGATCTGCCTTTCCAGTTAGATTTACCATATAAGGTCTTCCATACAAAGTCTCAAAAGGGCTAACTCCTTCCTTAACTCTAGGATTTATCTAAATTCTCATCAGTGCCAAGGGTAATAATTCTACTCATTTCAGATGTGTTTCTTGAAAAAGCTTCCCTATCTGTCTTTTCAATGTCTGATTCATTCTCTCTTCTTGACCACTCAACTGTGGTCACCATGCTGTATGCAGATCCCA